>NW_024037070.1:4963180-5202263 GCF_015706575.1 Patiria miniata | reverse complement strand
TACTATACGGAGGCCAAGTGTCCGTAGAAAAAAGGGCTACATTCAAAGAATTTTTGCTGATGAACCCGCCCCCTGCGAAAATCCTCGATCCGCCCCTGACGCCTGTTGCGATCCACGCTTTTGGCGGGTCGTTTATATTCATCATCGGAAGTTTTGCAAGGTGTCAAAATGCCACTTATAAACAGACGAGCCATCAGCTGAATATCACGCTGCCTAGCTTCTGGGACGTGGCCCACAGGGCTTCCCTCACGCTGATCTGGGCCGGGCCTCCAACAATAATTCCATACCACAGTAATGTTTTCATTCTTGTCGATATCAAACGATAACGCAACGAGACTCTGGCTTTGCCAAATTAACAAAATAACACCAAAAAGTTAAAGCACGTCCACAGAAATAAGCCTTGCTGAAAACTTTCCAGGCCTTCTGCTGATGGTGATTTTTTTTACAACCACGCAAGGTGCTAAACAGCATTTCCCGAAAATTTCCTCAGTCCGGTTGTTTAAGTTATTGGTCGCTCCTCCAAATTAATTGCAGAACAGGCGTTCGGCGCCAATTGCTTTTTTTTGTTTAAGGACCGCTGCGTAAAATGCACGTGGAAAAAAAATGATTGATATCAGTGTTTCCAGAGCGGAAGGTGCGGAGTAGTGTTGTCCGAAAATTATTTCCCATTTTGTAATTAATAAGGGCATGTATAGTTTATCAAAATCAAAAAATATATCACGAATTGACGAAATACACAAATTGCACAGCAGGGGTGTGGCACATTATTAATTCCATTTTAGATCACTTCGTGAAAGCCAGGCGGAAAAGTTAATTGATATTAGATTTTTTTTTTCCCCGCAACCTTTATCTTCGTTAGTAATAACAATTTGGCGCATCCATGCGAGCACCACGTAAGAGAAATTAATATTTGACTTATAGAGGCATGGAAAGAATATCAAATTAATTCCGCAACATTTCCAAACTATCGGGACACGCCAAGTGCGCGGTAATTTGTTTTGCACGCGCTGTTTAATTATTTCGCGACATCCATGAGAGAGTGATATTGCATTAGACAAGGTTGGGCGCCAAACTACCGACCAATCAAGGAACTCAAAACTACAAATGGAATCTCCCAAACAAACAAGTTGCAGAGTCAGTGACAGCTTCGTGCATGCGTCGTGCGCTCAAAAAGAAGGGTATAAAAATCCGCAGTTGTGAGCGTGCATGACTTGTGTGGGTGCGGAGAGCGACGGCGTTTCAAGGAAAGAGACCGTGCTTTATTAAAGGCGAGACACTTATTTGATGCGAATGAAAAGAGAGAGACAAATTGTTCCTGCTGAAAAGAGTTTGGAGTTCGACCATCAAACACACCTTGCACCGCAATCAGCCAGTCGGGAAGTCTCAAAAGTGAACATGGAAACCACAGTGTCATTGTCGTTTTCCGAGCTCCAGTCCAGCAACAACGAATCCTTCCTGGAGGAGGGCAGAAGCTGTGCGCTTGAAGCTACCGTCGTCTTAGATGCAACTAGGATCGAGTTTATCGAATCGAGGCTGTTGTATTCTCGCTTACAAATCGTCTATATTTTCGTGGTGATACCGATCATAACATCACTGGCCGTCATCACCAATGGCAGTTACCTCTTTGTTGTTGCCAAGACTAAGTCAATGCACACTGTCATTAACATCTACCTGTGTAATCTTGCTGTGGCTGATGTTTTGTTTTTTGCTCTCAACGTGTGGGCTTTACATCTATTATTACTTCATTTCAGGCGGAGTATATGCAAATTTTCCAAACGCCGGCACATTGGACTGTAATTCAAGTCAATTTACAAACATTTTCTACGTGACATCGGCGATTTTAATCGTTGCGGTTACTTTTGACAGATATTATGCCGTGTGCTACCCACTGAAGCATCTCATGTTCTCTAAAACTCGAGCAATCAAGATTACGATCGCTGCATGGGTCTTCGCAGTTCTGTATCGAGTGAAGGACGTATTCGTATTCTGGTACAAGACGAGGGTTTGTGTCATTTGGCCCGATTTGCCTCGGTACTCTGAGCTGTCACCTGTCTTGGGATACTGTGATACCATTTTCCCCGAGGAAGTCAGTATTTTGGTGGTTCATTTCTTGGACCCCTTGCTCTTTGTCCTCATGATGTTGGCCAACTCTCTTATGTACTTCAAAATTGTGAAGGCTCTGAAAAACCGACCGGCACAGCGAGATGGCCAGCAAGGGTTGAGCGACAGCGCTGACCGCACGCGTCGCAGTGTTACCCGCATGCTACTCGCCAATACCATCGTTTTCTTTATTTTAACCGCTCCCGAATTCATTCATAAATGCCTCCATGGTCTCTATAATTTCAAGGTAGAGTTGCCACCCGCACTGACAAATATCGTGGGGTCCAATGTCACAATTATAACTACGAATATCTTGGTCAACATCAACTCCATGGTCAATCCAATCATCTACAACGTCGCCAATTCCCGATATAGACAAGCTTACAGAGAGGCATTCCTACCGTGTCGTCAAACCGCCGATCGTCAACGTCGAAAACAACTGAGTCGTAACATTGTTGCCACCAATATGACTGTTGATTCTTGAAACATAATTATAGGGATATACATGTAGTAGTAGAAGACGAGCACGAATCTACGATCCTAACGTAAATTTGAACTCGGGCATACGCGGTCTGTTTGAAAAACGGCCCAACTCCGACGCTTGCGACCTCACTTTCACACGGCTAGGTTACTTTGGTACTTTTTGTGATGCAACCTTCCGTCTTTTTTTTTCATTTTAGCTTGCTACTAACAACAATTTGTGTCCGTCTAACTATTTTTGAAATAACTACAAAACCATGAAGTCAATTTTGAAAATGTTTGATTGTACAGATATTCCTTATATCCTTGGCCTAAATCCCTATGAGTTTTATTTAATTTCAGTAATGCATCACTGCGCAATGATCAGTAATGATCACAACAACATTTTTGGACACTGTGACCAAGTTCCTTGCCTTAATCAATTTCAGTGATGTGGTATGTAAGCTGTGTAATATTATACATGTTGTGAAAAAAGGGCCTTGAGCATTAAGCTTAGGTCTTGCCATGATGACTGATATCTTAGGCAAATGATTCCAATCCCAGCCACGAAGCATTTTTCACAACATGACGGATTTTACACAACTAACTTGACACAGCATTGAAATTGATGAAGGCAATGCACTTGGTCGCAGGGTCCAAAAATGTTGTTGTGATCAATTGAAAATTGTGTAGTGATGCGTGAATGAAATGAAATGAAACCCAGTGGGGTTTTGGCCAAGGATAATATGAGTATCTGCACGATCAAACAATTTCAAAACTGACTTCATGCGGTTTTGTAGTTATTTCAAAAATAGTCCGACGGACACTTTTGTTTGGGACATTTTACTATAGTATAGATTTTACTATAGTACATGTATATAAATTGCATGTAAATCAGCCTCCTCGTCACGTGTAGCGGAATTATGTAAAGCTGTTAAACAGTATCGTGATGTAAACAATTGGTAAAGATAATGTAATGTTAAGTATTCCTCACTTGTTACATGTTAGTGGAGTGCATTTTATTAAGCCTTTCAAGTAAAAACCCAAATTGCATGTCCGTTGTTCAACACGCTTTGTTTATAGGGTTAGAGTTTTCGAGGTAGGGATTTAAAGGTAAAGGGTGTGGGTGAGGGTTTCCGGGTTTGGGGAGGTTTAGGGGTTAGGTCACATGTTAGTGGAGGGCATATTTTTATTAAGCCTATGAAATACAAATACAATTTGCATGTTCATTATTCAACACGCTTTGTTTATATGGTTAAAGTATTGGGGTAAGGATTTACAGGTATAGGTGAGAGTTTTAGGGTTTGAAAACTTTGGGGGCTATGAATAGGGTGAAGTTGAGGGTTTTAACGATTTTGCTTTGGATAAGTTGGGTTAAAATAAGCCCACAAATATAAACAAAATAGGACCTCGGCAGCCTAGTTGGTTCAAACGTTTTTTGGAACCGGTAGTTAGTTAAGAATGTGATGGTGAAAGGGTGACGTCACAGAATTACGCATATTTTTTTAACAAGCACGGTTATTGTTTGTACTAGGTTTAATTTCCTTCAGTTTTTAAAAATCATTATTACTATTATAATATTTGGTTTATTTGACACTGTAAGGCTGAGTTGTACGGTGGTTATATCATTTGGATTTTTAAATACACGATTTTTCTTTACAAATAATACTAATTAGTTAATGGGATAGAGATAAATACATATCTGGCCAAATTTTCGATTACAAAATTTGGAACTTGGTCACAGGGTCTAAAATGTTGTTGTGATCAATTAACAACTGTGTAGTGATGCGTGCATGAAATTAAATTATTATTATTATACTATATTATTACTATTATATTACTTTTTATTATTATTATTATTATTATAACAAGTATACCCTTTGGGAGACACTTTAGCGTCATAAGTTATACCTTCGGGAGACACGTCGAATTAGGGAGACATTTCAATGTCTCCCTAATTACACATCCCTTACTTAGAGGCAACATTTTAACTTCGCAAATAGGCTAGATCGATTGCTCGTGGTCCAGTAAGTAAAAAGTTCGTGGGGGTAGGATAAGGTAAAATTGCGGTCACAGGTCATTAAAGTTGGAAACAAATGTGTGCACATAAAAAAAGCTACCCTCCCATCGTGGCAGCTTAACTCCTGACCTGGATCCGCCCCTGACTTGGTCGAAAATATCGGTTTTGTCTAGTTTTCGATTTGCTTTTGCTACTCAAGTGTTTACTTTCTTAGAGTTTAGGCACTCTCCTGAAGACGGTCAGAGCATACTGACCGCAACGTCGAGTTTATACCTCTGGTTCTTTTCAGAACCATTCTCTTAGTTGAGAAATTATTCACACATGGTGTTTCCGCAAACCTTTCTTTACCTTAAATGTAGTCGTTTTTACCCCCCCCCCCCCTAAATTATGAGGCATGATGGCACATTGCCGGCGCAGCACCAGTCCCACATCACAGCAGTCAATGAAGTCGAGTCAATCACAAGTCATGCAGGGTCACACGTATGGGCAGTACCATATCGAGGTAAGATTGCCAGACAGTGTCTTGACAATATTTACTGTAGCGGCAAGATAAACTAATTTTATTTTGGTTTGAATCGTAGTAAGTTTGTTATTTCAAGGTGTTTCCTATATTTTGTAATTTGTAATCACGGCGTACCTTTGATTGGAATAAGTTTGTTGAGGTAACATGTAAACTTGGGTTTCTGTAATTTCGTTACAGCGCCTTCCGTTGAGATGGCACATTTAATGAGGTCAAGGGTAACATTTTTCACGATGATTGTGCTCCGATTGTATCCCCCAATTAGGGAGCGTCTCATAAGTCGGAACGCTCGGAACGTTTTCATTGGAACGGCGTGTTCCCGGACGTGTTCCCAGACAGGAACGCTCTGCGTTCCATTGGAAACAGGCCACTGTTCCGTTGGAACGGCACGATCCCTTTGCGAGAACGGTCCAGCGGAATGGTTGGGAATACGCGTTCTATTGCGCGTTCCAGTGGAACGTTCCCAGTATAGCGCGTACACGATGAACCAGTTTAGAATATTTGCCCGTATTGCGTCAGGAAAAATGGCGTCCCGATCCCCGGCAACCCGTGAGTCACTGAACGGTAGGTTTTTCTTGTTTTTTGAGGATTTACAGGTAATATTTGGACGTGATTGTGAAATTCCTATGATGTTTTGGGTAATTAGTTCAACACAAGTTACGAGTGAACGTTGATGGAGATGTAAATGTCGTTTCTGTGGTGAAATTTCGGTAGCCCCGACCTCACATCACATGCAATCGCAACGGTGATTGCGTATTCACGTTCAAGTATGCTGGTGCAAGAACAATTCTTTTTATATTTTTACCATTTAATAAATTTACCAACTAAAATAGAACGATAAAAGCGGAGCTTACCATTGACGTTACACACATTGTCAGAAAAATCTGTCGTTGAATTAACTCCGACTCCGAGGCCTGCAATATTACGAAAAATGAACGTACGTATACCCGACTGCGAATACCCCGCCGTGCAGCGTTCCGACGGGAACACGCTGTTCCCTCCCCGCTCCAGCTGGACCGCAGATCGGTGCGTTCCATTCATAGACCGCTTGCAGACGCGTTCGATAATCGACGCGCGAAGTCGCGCGACGCCATGTTTTGGGACAAGCGTATATCTATCCATGCACATTTTGTCCCACAACATGGTGTTTGCACCTTCGCGCGTCAATTATCGATCGCGTCTGCAAGCGGTCTATTGCGCGGAACGCACCCGCGTTCCATTGGGAACACAGCACGTTCCCAATGGAACGCCAATGGAACGCCTGGCGTTCCAACGGAACGTACATTGGACCGCGAACGTTCCCGACTTATGAGACGCTCCCTTAATGTAACGTGTATTTCTTGAGTTGTTGGCCCGAAATCGGGTTTGGTGGTGGAGATCGAGACCACTATGATAGAGGGCGCGCCACATAAATAGTGGTCTCAACAACGCATCAACACGGATGCTGCACATTTGAAGAAAAAGAACAACCTCGTTTCCGATGAACTACTCGAGAAATACAAAATGGATTAAATTGCAATTTCGTGCAATTAGTTTTCACTATGTGTAGCATTAGTAGTTTGAATGGCGTGAGAAACCGTGGAGCTACAAATATAATATAATCGTAACAATCTAGTGTTTTAAACGTTAAA
This sequence comes from Patiria miniata, assembly GCF_015706575.1. Taxonomy (NCBI): domain Eukaryota; kingdom Metazoa; phylum Echinodermata; class Asteroidea; order Valvatida; family Asterinidae; genus Patiria; species Patiria miniata. The sequence goes on along the minus strand of NW_024037070.1, from coordinate 5,195,533 downwards.
AATCCATGTTGACTTCCATTAGGATTGTATTAGTTGCAAATAAAATCCTGTATTGTTACGGTCATAATAGCTTGATTAATTGACGTTGTTTTATGAAATGAAATCTTTTGATGCCAAACATCATGACAAATGAGTGTACGAAAATTCATTTTAATGTAACGTGTATTTCTTGAGTTGTTGGCCCGAAATCGGGCTTGGTGGTGGAGATCGAGACCACTATAACAGAGGGCGCGCCACATAAATAGTGGTCTCAACAACGCATCAATACGGATGCTGCACAAGTGAAGAAAAAGAACAACCTCGTTTCCGATGAACTACTCAAGAAATACAAAATGGATTCAATTGAAATTTCGTGCAATTAGTTTTCACGATGTGTAGCATAAATTGTTTGAATGACGTGAGAAACCGTGTAGCTATAAATACTATGTGATCGTAACAATCTAGTGTTTTAAACGTTAAAAATCCATGTTGACTTACATTAGGATTGTATTTGTTGCAATTAAAATCCTTTATTGTTACGGTCATAATAGCTTGATAATTTGACGTTTTTATTATGAAATGAAATCTTTTGATGTCAAACATCGTGACAAATGAGTGTACGGAAATTCATTTTAATGTAACGTGTATTTCTTGAGTTGTTGGCCCGAAATCGGGTTTGGTGGTGGAGATCGAGACCACTATGATAGAGGGCGCGCCACATAAATAGTGGTCTCAACAACGCATCTAAACGGATGCTGCACATTTGAAGAAAAAGAACAACCTCGATTCCGATGAACTACTCGAGAAATACAAAATGGATTAAATTGCAATTTCGTGCAATTAGTTTTCACTATGTGTAGCATGAGTAGTTTGAATGGCGTGAGAAACCGTGGAACTACAAATAAAATATGATCGTAACAATCTAGTGTTTTAAACGTTAAAAATCCATGTTGACTTCCATTAGGAATGTATTAGTTGCAAACAAAATCCTGTATTGTTACGGTCATAATAGCTTGATTAATTGACGTTGTTTTATGAAATGAAATCTTTTGATGCCAAACATCATGACAAATGAGTGTACGAAAATTCATTTTAATGTAACGTGTATTTCTTGAGTTGTTGGCCCGAAATCGGGTTTGGTGGTGGAGATCGAGACCACTATAACAGAGGACGCGCCACATAAATAGTGGTCTCAACAACGCATCAATACGGATGCTGCACAAGTGAAGAAAAAGAACAACCTCGTTTCCGATGAACTACTCAAGAAATACAAAATGGATTCAATTGAAATTTCGTGCAATTAGTTTTCACGATGTGTAGCATGAGTAGTTTGAATGGCGTGAGAAACCGTGGAGCTACAAATATAATATGATCGTAACAATCTAGTGTTTTAAACGTTAAAATTATGCATGACATGAATTATGCATGGATTTGGTACCCCCCCCCCCCCCCCCGCCAGTTTGCGGGGGGGGGACGAGCGAACGAGCGAACGAGCGAACAGAGAGTTAAGTTGAGGGCGTGTAAATTGAAGTTTGTTGAGGGCGTCCTTTCATCCAGCTGGCGCTCATCGGTCACGTGCATGTCACATGTTATGACAAAGATTTGCCAAGCTTGCTAAGCCTAAAGTTGACCCCATTCGAGTACCTTCAATGAGTTTGCAACTTTTGTCGGTGACAAGGCATATTTGGCGCAGCACAAGATTCTTTAATAACGTCAACCGAAGGCTTGTGTCGTCGTCAAGCAGTCATCGGCAGGAGCACAGCGTAGCTACAGCGATCATGTCAGAAAAACACCTCGAAGCCGGTGAGCGAGTCAGTGCCCAGGACAGCCCTGTGGACAAGCCACGTTCACTGGTCTATGCCCGGGTATGACAAAAACAAGCAATGCACATTATTGTGTACTCTAACGTGGCGCAGCCCCTTTACTTCTAGAATTAGAAGGCTTCTTACTTCTAGAACTAGAAGTACGGCCCCTTATGTGGCGCACTTTGATTTTTCGCCTGTAGCGCCGAGCTGGAGCAAAAGTTTTAACTGTAAGGCAAAATAAAAAACAAAACATGTTTAGCGTCCTGCCTCTTTGACAAAAAGGAAGGAGGAGGCCCTTTTTTTTCTTTTTTTTTCTTTTCAAAATGGCCGCCCGACACATTTTTCAAGACAACGCGGCCGGGCTATTTTTCTAGATGGTTACCAGCTTTTTTCAAAATGGCCGCCACTTGGACTCATTGACTATTTCCACAGCTTTATACACGGTATAAAAGTCTAAAAATACGATTTCTTTCGTCAGAGATCGTTAAAATTTATCAATTTTTGTCTTTTTAAAAAAAAAAAAAAAGGAGGCGGCCTCTAAAAAGAAAGCGGGCGGGGACGCTAAACATGTTTTTTTTTTTACTTCGCCTAATTTCACATAAAGTGAAATTTCATCAAGTTCTAAACACTCCCGTTCATGCATCACAAGTTTATCTAGGCACAGCGAAAAATACCCTACATGAATTGGCACGGAACGGCCGCGAGAGGGCGTCACAGCGATCTCATTATATGACGTCATCATACTGACCATAAAAGGCAGTTTTCATGAATGAAACTGTTGCGCATGCGCACATGCTTCACGTCTGTACCTCGAGTCGTTTCCACTTCGACAGAGTTCACGACGATCTTTCGAATGGTACCAAAATCGTATGAATTCGTGGTTTTCTTCGACTTTATATTCCATTTCTTTGGTGTCAACCTGAGGCGCAACAACTCGCGGATTCCTTGGTGGTATTTGAATTTTGGTAGGTCATATTTTTGTTGCGATTTTAGTGTGAAACCGCGCCACTGGCTGAAGGTGTTCGTTAATCATTGGAAAATCATATGCAACGTGTTTTGTGTGTGGGGGTTGAGTGTATTGAGTGCGCCACGTCAATATGCATGGCGACGACGACGTTGATGCGTACGTCGTACGTCAAATCGTGCGTGGCCGTTACACATATACGACCTGACCCCGACGCGTACAGTCTATATCTAGGCGGCGCGGGCGCGGTACATGCACGTGCGGTTTGTTGAATGTAAATTGACATTCGTGCAAGCGATGAAAATGCAAGATTCAGATTTAATACTGATTCAGATTTGATAATCCAGGCGTGCGATTTGTCAGGATTTCAAGAATTTTTGTGTGGATTTTTCCTGATTTCAGGCATTTTTGACAGGATTTTTTCTTGTAAAAACTTTTGGAATTTTTTGGGGTCAGGATTTCCTGATTTAATTTAGGAACTTTTTGTCTTTTTTTTTCTGATTTCCGGATTCTTTAAGATTTTTTTTAGGAATTTGGAATTCCTGAATATTGTTCACTTTTAAAAGTTTATTAAGGACAGATGAAGAGATGTAAATTAAGGGAGCCTTATACAAATTAAAACATTAATAGACCCTTAATTGCTTTTTAACCATCATCGGCGACCTGTACCTTCAAACCCTTTACCAATTATTTTATGGATTTTAAATTTTTTTCAGGTTGGCGGGAAGTGTCGTGCCCTTGTCGCGATGTCGTCTTTCGGTCCAGAGTTTCTACATACGTCACCTGAAATTGCAGCGCCATGAAGAGGTGGAAGCGTGCCTCCTGTGACAGCGACAACATTTAATACATTGCCGTTATTAATGAATAGTTTTCCCCACCCAATTTTAACAAAAAAATATTTTAATATCGTGCGACATGAAGTTTTTATTTCAAACTGTCTTTATCGCTCCCCATTTTGACGGTAGCATAACAATTCAAAGAGAAGAGCTTACATGACTACACAAACTAATACAAGTAATTCAAAACTTACCGTTATACGAGAGAAAACTAAGCTTCTTGGAGGCTGTGCAATGGGTTAAGCCGTATCTTAATTAGGTTTGAACCTGCCATTGTTTCCCTTAATCCTGCTGAGCTGAGTGGGGTGTGAAGGGGGCTGTTTATTGAGGAGGGAAGTCACATTGCTGTTTACGTGTTGTACATGTAGGTTAAATTTCAGTCTTAATTATTCAGGTACCGGTCGAAACCACAAGAACAATGCTATACACATAGAAAACGGGTTGAATGTTTATTGAAAAAAGCTAAAATTTACAATTACAATAATGCACTTGGTAAAAATAAAGCCCTGGGAATGGACAGCAAGGAAAGCACTATTGTGAAAAGAGTTTATAAACAATCTTTAGATTTAAATGTATAACTCGAGTGTTTGGGTCAAGAGATCTTCCACTATTTTTCCAAGTGAATTGTATACTAACCAAAACAAAACCAAATTGTAATACACAAAATATCAGGTATTACGAACATGCGTATAATAAAATGAACATAGGCCAAACTTTTCTATTAAAAACGAGTCTCTGATGTCTCTGAATTTGTATCCCGAGTCATTTCTTTGTATATTTTAGACAACTAAGAGTTAGAAAATATAGTTTACAAAATGCTCCTATTTTAACCAGAATTTCCTGGGATGAAAGGAGGACTTCCCTTACTTAAAATACTTCAATTTGCAACTATCAACACGCCTTGGAAATGGCAATTGTTTGAGTAAAATCCGTAATCTATTTCGTGATAAACTTGCGGGAAGTCAGCAGGTCACGTCAGCCCGCTCGACAGTGCGAAGTTCTCCGCGGCTCGGAATGCACCGGCCGTACGTGCCTGCACAGGCCGTGCGTGCGTGCGTAAACGAATCCCTGACATGTGGTTTCTGTGACGTCACGGGCCCGGCCGGGCACGTCCACCAATGAGCGCCGCGCTTGTCGCCCACGCCCCCATTCCCATCCGTGTTACACGGCCAATGGGGAATTTTTCGCCTAGCTAGGCCTACCTGTTATAAAGTTAGAAAAAATTTTATTTCGGCGTGCTTTTTCGATTTTATTTCGAAGTGCACATAGCTTGAGTAACTCCAGCTCTAATGCTTATCGCGTTGGCATTAGAGCTGGAGTTACTCAAGCTAAAGTGCACAGTGAACCCTTTGAAAATGTCCCCCAAAAATCATTGAATAGCAAAGTTCATTAATTTCAATAATAAAGTTCATGCCATCTTTTCTCAATTTAACAATTCAGATCAAGATTAGTTTACTAAGCCTAGTGTTTAGAAAAGCTAAAATCTGAATGTTTATTTCATATTGAACTAATTTTTCCCAAGATGATAAGGACAATAATACGTCGCACAAATGCATAAGCAAAGCGGCTTTGTCATCACGAAACACTCATGAAGAAATTTGTAGTTGTGATGTGTTGCAATGTGTTTGACTTTTGCGAATTGTAGGGCTCATGTTCTTCCTTGACATGTTGACATTTGTGTGAAATATGAATTAACCATCATCTTTTGTTGAGTTTGATTTGTTTCACTTATATTTAAATTTTATGTCACTTTTTTAGCAAAATTTAATGTGAAACAACATTTATCCAACAATACCTACTACAACCAGAAAATAGCATGACCAGCTATTCCAATCTATGGCCTCCAAGGCGAAGTTTTAACATCAATATTGGCGTATGCAGAGATTCAACTATCCCTTAACGTTTTGGGAACATGGTGTTTGTTAACTGTTGTAGAATATAATATTTTTTCTTAAATCTTGTGGATTTTCAAAACCAGCTTTTAATTTTCTAAGCAAAAAAAGTGTAAAGTTCCCAGTAGAAGATTGTAATTAGAAAGTGCTTGTGACAGGCCATCAATAGACCTTATGCGTTAAGGCAGAGTCAGAGGGCAATGTTTTTTTATGGCATGGATAGGCATGATTAAACCTTTTGTGTATTCATTGTTACTAGATTAACATAAGAAAGAACATCCTCATATCTTTCATGAAAGAGACCAATTACACAGCGTAACCACATCGTTCAAAACGTGGATTCCACTGAAATGAACACGATTTGTTTCAACATTTTTATCGATTATTTTGATAATGTGTACAGGTCAGCCTCTGCCAGCCTTAAAGGATGGCTCCGTCCGTCTCTTTAGCATGAAGTACTGTCCATTTGCACAGCGCCCTCGCTTGGTTCTAAAGGCCAAGGGAATCGAGTAAGTTAAAGACAAACATCAATTTGCATAGATAATTTTTATTTTTGGAAATATATTTTCCAAAATATTTGTCCGTCCTTTGTAAGTCCTTCCACTCCATCCTTTGTGATCTTCACCTACACTGGTTAAATGGAAGGCGAGGAAAGTAACCACTGCATAAACGTGACTGTTCACCTTTTGCTTGTGGTTGGAGTTGTGAAAATTATTTGTCATCGAACTTGTGATGGGCTTGTCATTGACTGAAACACGGTCAACATTTTATATTATCGAGTCCCAGTTTGTGGTAATGTTATATTGTAGGTTCAGAAACATAGATGACCAAACTATAACAGACTTATGCTCATAGTCAATCATGTCCAGAAAATAAATCAAAAGAAGTTGATTTTTTTTTTTACCAGTTATGAAGAGATAAACTGTAACTTGAAGAACAAGCCGGAGTTTCTCTTGGAGCGACATCCAGATGGGAAGGTCCCCGTCTTCGAACACAACGGCAAAGTCGTCATCGAGTCCAATGTCATCTGTGATCTCCTTGACGAGGTGTATCCCAACCCGCCTCTCTACCCCAAGGATCCATTTGAGAAGGCCAAGGATAAGATCGTCATGGAAACCTATTCATCAAAGGTAGTTATTTTTTTGTTCTTTCAAATCATCTCCAACCTGTCTGTCGTGTTATCAAATATCCTTCTACCTGTATGTGCCGCAGATGAGGTCGGCTAGTCTCACTGGGATTTTCTTACACAGACATAAGGTGGTTGTCAGAGGAGCTAGGATTGTCAGGGTCAACATACGCTATGGGGGACGACTCTCACCGAGTCATTTGGCTACCTTTGAATGAAGAACTTGTGAAAAATGAAAATTATTTGATCAAAAAGTTTCGGAGTAATTCAAAAATTAAGCAAAAGGGACAGCACTTTTTTGTTCTCATCCCACCGCGGAGGGTATTTTGTTGCATTAAAAACTTAGGGAAGCCTGAAGCATTCTTGTTTTGTGAATGCTTTTGCAGAAGAAGTCCGTGTCTGTTGTTTCTGTACAAAATACTGTCAATAGCAGGTGGGGGAGGCCGGGAGGGGGTTTCTGACCAAAAAAAATGGCAAATGGGGGGGGGGGGAACAGTTGCCTCCCCTGCCAAGGGCAGAATGCAGTCCTCTTTAACCAGTTAACACCGCAGGACGTGTAAACACGATCTGGCAATGTATATTCACAGGGGCGGGTGACGGGTTAAACCATCATCAAGCATTCCTGAGTCTCCAGCTGTGGCTGTGTATACTCGTCATTGGCTCTCCATGGTTTTGTTCACACCATGTTTTGGACTTGAACTTGGCCACTGTACATGGCCTGTGAGAAGTATGGTACAAATATTGTACAAATGACTCTTAAGAGTCAGTATATGTGGTGTTTGATGCAATTTTCACAAATGGATGAGATATCTTGCCTTTTTCAAAAAAACAATTTTTTTTTGCCCAAAATAAAACACTGTCGTCTGATTGGTTGACTCTTCAGGTGATTCCAGCATTCTACCAGGCAATCAGGTCAGGAGGGCAGAACGAAGAAGCAGCCACAAAACTCCTGGCTGGCCTGACCTTGTTTGATGCCGAGCTCAAGAAACGAGGAACTCCGTTCTTTGGCGGTAAGAAATTTGGCAAACTGAAAATGCAACATGAATTTCATTGCCCGTAATGGCACACAGGGCTTTTTTGTTTAAAGGCATATAGGTTCATTTGCGTTTCCTGCAATCTTAATAGCACCACTTAAAATCCAAAGAAGAATGCTTAAAACCTAACCTGTTGAAGTTTTAGCTCAGTGGATGTTACACTTTTAGAGAAAAGTGTAGAAAACCATTCACAACCTTTTGATCACGAAACATGATTTTGTCTAGATAGAACTGAAACTGTTAAAAACACGCTAAACATTTCACAAAGGGTTGGGGGGGGGGCTGGCAAAACACATGATTTCTACTGCAATTTCCTGAAGATGACAGCTGACATCAGTTGCATGGTTTTTTTTGGGGGGGGGGGGGTGCAACATATTTCTTGCCGAGACTTGTTCTTTTCTTTTGTTCATTAGCCTCTGACAGCACTCTGCCGGCATAGTTACATGTGCTCTGACCAGAGAGTGCTATAACGACACACTTTTAAGGGTTAAATGAAAGAAAAAAATCCAAACTAAAATTAAGAAACACTAAAAATATCACAAGAGGTGGGGGGGGGGGCCTGGCCGGAATAGTTGTTTACAGATGCGCTGACCTAGAGGGTGCTATAATGACATAATTTTAAGGGGCAATGAAAGAATTTTTTTTTTAGAAACACTAAAAATTTCACAAGGGGTGGGGGGGGGGGGCTGACAAAACACATGATATCTACTGCAATTTCCTGAAGATGACATCTGACATGGGCGGGAGGGGTGCAACATATATTTCTTGCCAAGAATTTCTCTTTTGTGAGCTTCACTCTGAATTTCCCGACCTCTTGATTCCCTGCTACAGGCCAGCAGCCCAACATGGTGGACTTCAACACCTGGCCCTTCAACGAGCGCCTGGCGGTCTCGGACCCGCTGATGGACCTCATCAAGGCCAAGCTGCCGGACCTGGACGCCTACTTCCAGCGGATGGTGGCCAACCCAACCGTCAAGGCCATCATCAACAGCAAAGAGATCTACCTGAAGTTCTTCGAGGGCTACGTGACCGGCAATTATCAGTACGATTTCTGACTAGATGGAAAGACACCAAGTCTTCAAATGGAAAAAGACTCGGGCTACTCACTGGCAAAGCTATAAAAATCATCCAATTTTTTAAAATCATTGTTTACAGGGTGACCGTAAGGTCAGAGCCAAATTCTGCTAAATGCGCATCAAAAATCTGTCAGATTTATCAAAAATCTGCCAAATTCCCCAGAATTACTCGAAATACACTATGAACACTTAAAATTACATGCAGATTTGTAGGATTGCCTTAATTAAGATTCAAATTACATATAAACAATCTAGTCAAATAAAGATGTTGTTCATTTTGGTAAATTTCGGGCAAAACGTGGATCCGGCCACGACGAAGTCCATTTCCCAGTGAACCTCAGCACCTAGACCAGCCATCCTGTGGTTTGTTTGAAAGGATTGAAGGTTTATTAAATAAATGTGCACTTTTTAGTTCAAATTTGCTGTTTTTCTGCCAGAAATCTACCAAATAAATCCATTCTGTCAAATTTTCTGTCAAACTCGTTTTTGAACAAAAATTCTGTCAAAGTTAGCCAAAAATCGGCTAAAACGGTCACCATGATTGTTTACTCTTCTCCATGTTTCTACAATTAAGCAATTTGTAAAACATTACTAATCATGTTCCATGGTTTGCTAATGACAAAACCAATATCAACAGATCTCTAACTATGGGTAATTTATAGATTTAACCATAATTGAGTTTTTACATGTGGGTAAGTATTTTTCCAATGTCAAGATAGTTGCCCAGAAAATGATTGAAAGCCTGTATGGCAAAATTGATTTAGTTTTATCCTTACTTGAGGGTCATCTACATATTTTTACTATAAAAAGCTGATTTAAAAAAAATCAGGGATTTAAAATAGCAGTATTGTATTCTTACGGCCTAATTATTATTAAATAATCTTGATAGATTGGTTGTAAATCTATTACAATGTCAATGTATTTTTCGTGGGTGTCACTTTGTATCTTTCAAATTGTATTCATAAATTCCCGAGACAGTTTACCCATTCTATTGGTTGAGAGCCCATCACATGGGTGGTTTTACACCGCTGCATTCTGCGCCCCGTCGCACACTATGCGCTGTGCGCCAGTCTCCATTTCAGGAGATTTTTAGCATTACCCGCGAGGCACATACCATAGACATAGGCCGGATGGGTATTTCTCCAAACATGAAGTAAAACTGTTGAACAGATCGTTGGAAAATTGACTGAAATGTATTTACAAATAGGAATTCTGCTCGGGCCATTATCAGTGACCGGGCCCCTATCCGGTTTTAATAAACTTCTTTCACATGATATAAACATTGAATAACAATCTGTTTATTGGTCAGTTCATTTTATGACATTTCTTGTTTGTTTTGTTTTGTTTCAAAAAAATTCACGATTTTGATGTTTTTTTTTTTTTTAAGTCTACATTCGCCAGGGTTCGAAAACCTTCATTGGTACAACTTCAGTGCACCCATCTACTGTAATATTACATGTAGTTGAAAGACAGCTTTAACACTGCTTTTCTAGAACTGACAGGCAACTGGTATTATTCAAGGTCTACTTCCATAACATGTGCTCCACAAGTATCAGCAGAGAGCGCTATAGAATTCTGCTGGTAGCTTTTCTTCATGAGTACCCCCCCCCCCCCACCCAAAAGTACATGGCTCTACTTCAAAAGTTCAGAGTTCATATGTCCTCTTTAATGCTTAGAGAGCATTTCCTTGCCACTTTGTTTTTTTTTAAATGCGCTAAAGCTATCGTGCACTTTAATTTTCATGCACTGTTCAGTGGCGTACCCAAGGGGGGGGGGGGGCATCGGGGCCCCCTCCAAAGAGGTTATCAATTATTTTCTTCTTGTGGGGTCAATTTTTTAGTCAAACGATTTGACCGTGGTGATATGTATGTGGTTTATTTTCAAGTAGTATAATAGGGGTGTAAATGGTGCCACACCAACGTCAAAATATCCCCCCCCCCAAAAAAAAAAATATATATATATATATAATTATTTTTCGGCCAAAAAAATTTGGGCAACATTTTGTATTCAAAGTTCTACAAAAAAAAATTGAAAACGAATTTGTTAGCCCCCAAGCCAAATCCAGGGTGCGCCACTGGCATTGTTCTTGTAATAATTAACTACATTATTCTGTTTAAAAAAAATTGATGGGTCAAGTTTTGTTAGACGGACTTTGAACGTTTCAATTGACATTTGAAATTCTATTAGACAAGCTGCGGTCAGATTTAACAAGTGAAATAAAAGAGTGGTAAATCGAATTTGAATGAGTCTGCAGTTTTCTTTGTGACAAGGCATTTTTGGTGCGACTCAACAAATTTTTCATTAATTATATCAAGCGAAGGCTTGTGTCTTCATCAAGCAGTCAACGTCAGCAGCACAGCCAAGCAACAGCGATCATGTCACAAAAACACCTAGAAGCTGGTAAGCAAGATACATTTACCCTTTTTGACCTAAAAGGCCTACTTGTTCACAATTTTAATTCACACAGCTATCCTTTTAAATCATGAGAACATGGTCTGTATGTGTTGTTGTTGTTGTTGAAGAATATGTATTTTTCTCTTAAAACTTGTGGATTTTCAAAGCCGACTGCCCTTTTCTCGGGGAAAAAATGCAAAATTCCACGCCTTCCATAAAAGTGTTTCCCCTTAAGAAGTTGTTTGCGACGGACCTTCAATGGACATATTGCGTTAAGGTGGAGACAGATTGAGGGCAGTGGTTTTGTATGCATGACCTGGCAGGACTAAACATTTGTACAATAACGCAACTTATGCAAGACTCCCTTCAACTACCTGAGACTCATAAGGTAGGCTATATCATTCATGTAAAGACAAAGGGGGAAAAAATGTTGCAACCTGACGTCACTTCTGCGATTGTGTACAAAGTCTATGGAGAGTCAAGAAAATTTCATAAGTATTTCCTAACAAAATTGGAAATATTTCTTAGTCCCAGATTCATGTCTTATTATCATATTTGCAATGAATGACCTTCATTGAGATGATAATATGAAGAAAAAAGTGGCGTCAGATTGCAATATTCTGTCCAAGACAAATTGCACAGCATGTCCACATCCTTCAAAAAAAGGAGATGGGGATTAAATGCCTTAAATGAACAGGAGCATAATCTTTTTGATTAATTTATCAATTATTTTGATAATGTGTACAGGTCAGCCTCTGCCAGCCTTAAAGGATGGCTCCATTCGTCTCTTCAGCATGAAGTACTGTCCATTTGCACAGCGCGCTCGCTTGGTTCTAAAGGCCAAGGGAATCGAGTAAGATACTTTATAAATAATAAACGTTGATGAATGCATTTAATAGAATATATTTCATGTGGTGACAAATGTAATGTTCCATTCTACAAGGTGAAGTCGAGTGGAGTGGAACATTCCATCTCCGTCACCTCATGAACTTATTCTTTCCATTGCACGAATGTGAAACATGCATTATTTGTTCTATACAGCGCCTGTTTGAATTCTCGTTATTTGATTGGTAATACATGCAGTGTGACAGTGTAAAAACTTATATTTTACGGTGGAATAGACTGTTGGCGCGTGGTCAACAGTCCACCAATCATTATTCATCTAGGCTATTCGTTTAAAAAAGAAGAAGAAGTAAACAACTAAAAAAAAAAACAATTAACAAACACAATAAAACATCACACCGGTACATAATAAATTACACTCATCATAATAAATTGCACTCATAGTCAATCTGTCTGGCAAAATGAATCAAATTTACTTGTAATTGTTTTTTTTCACCCAAGTTATGAAGTGATCAACTGCAACTTGAAGAAGAAGCCGGAGTTTCTTTTCGAGCGAGAGCCGGAAGGGAAGGTCCCAATCTTCGAACACAACGGCAAAGTCATCTCTGAGTCCAACATCATCTGCGATTTCCTGGACGAGGTGTATCCCGACCCGCCTCTCTACCCCAAGGATCCGTATGATAAGGCCAAGGATAAGATGTTCATGGAAGCCTTTTCATCAAAGGTACCTATGATTTGTTTGTTTGTTGGGCTGTTGGTTTGTTTGTTGGGGATGGTGTTTTTTTTTTTTTTTTTTGTTATAGAAACTATCTCAATCTGTGTCCCTCGTGTACCACATATATTTTTCCTCCTGACAATTAACTAAAACGCCTTCCACCGATTGGATAAAAATTTACACCAATCTTCTTTAAACTGAATACATTTGAATCAGAGTGGAATTCTAGCTCCTCTGCAATGTGGCAAAAAAGGCTTTTCTGCAAAGCCTGTTGATTTTTAAAACCTTATTAAAGATATAGTCCATCATTTGTAATTTGTGCATTTTGTTCGTTTGAAGCAACACAAGTGTTCAAAATCTAATGAAGGATACTGAACAACTAACCTGATGAAGTTTCAGTTCAGCTTCAGCTGTATATTTGCTTTAAAAATTCGGAAATGTGGGCTTGAAGCATTCTTTGTGTGTGGGTGTGAGCTTGTCTTACATACGCAGTGTGGACTTCCGAACAAAAGACGTCCACATAATGTAGGTAGCACCGACGTTGTGTGGACTTGCCCACGTCCACACAGTGTTTCCCCATTTCTGGAAAACAGGTTTAGAGGCATTTTTGGGTTAGGTTTATCAGTAGCAGAATGAAGAGAAACACTAAAGGGAATCATTGAAAAAAAATTGGGTTGTAAGAGTTTTCACAGTTTGAGAAAAATGAGGTTTTTCCACTGGTGTTCCTTAACTACACGAAAAGAAAGGTAAGTCCACACTACGTATGTGAAACAAGTCTGCATGTGTGGGTGTGGGTGTGTGTGTGTGTGTGTGAAGGCATTTGGGAGAATAAGTCTACAAGAATCCCCCACCAACCCAAAGAAAGGGAAAAACGAATCCTGTCACTGAAGCGTAGACCTCATTTTCCTTGATGACAGATTTGAATAGTTTTTTAATATATATCCTACCGATCGACGACTTATAGCCAATGTTTCAGCGTGTCTCAAAATAAAGCCAATATCGCCCATCAGGCCGGCATTTATCTCCGGTTTCCTTGGCATGAAACTTCTGCGAATATTCATATTCCCACTGGATGGGATGCCGGTCCATCGCAGGTTACTCCCCAGCTAATGCCGGTACCCATTTATACTCCTGGGTGGAGAGAGGCAAGTGGGGGTGAAGTGGCTTGTCCAAGGACGCAACATATGGTCAACAGCTGGATTCGAACCCCTGACCCTCTGGTCATGAGTCACGAACCTTAACCACTAGGCCACACACAGTCCAGGGTGGATCAAAATGGGGAATATAATACAAAAGAGTAACCCGTGATTGTTTTCCCCCATAAAAATACTTTCAGTAGCAGGTGGCGGAGGAAGGGAGGGGAGGGGTGGCTGTACAGTTTTTACTTTTAGAATTTTCAATTTCTGAACCGTCGCCCCCCCCCCCAAAAGGCAAATAGTCACCTCCCAAGTTGCCTCCCCTGCACCCCATTGGCTGCAGTGGTGGTTTTGTTTTAAAAGAAATTCAAGCTGTCAACCGTTTTGAACTTGAACTTGAACTTGGCCACACATGGCCTGTCGTTGTATCAAATCTCTCTCCGTGGCGGGGCCTCAGAGTGTTGATGAAGTTATGGTGAGAAGTATTCTACAAAATGTACAAATGACTCTCAAGAGTCAGTATTTGTGGTGTTTGACGCAATTTTCACAGTTGGGCGAGCTATGTTGCCTTTTTTTAAAAATGGTCTTTTTTCGGCCCAAAATTGTCTTTTTCGGCCGCAAGTTGTTAAGAAGTTAAAAAAACTGTCATCTGATTGTTTGACTCTTCAGGTGATTCCAGCATACTTCGGGTATGTCATGTCTGGAGAAAAGAACAAAGAAGCAGCCACAAAACATCTGGTTGCCATGACCTTGTTTGATGCCGAGCTCAAGAAAAGAGGAACTCCGTTCTTTGGCGGTAAAAATTAACTTGGAAACTGAAAAACCAGCATTCATTTCATTGCCCATAATGGCACAAAAGGACTTTTGTGTTTAAATAGAACTCATATTTTATATTTTACTTCCTTCGTGAGCCTTGTATTTTGTATTAGTGCTGGGAGGTGCAGTTGGTAATCTTTATCTGAATGGGCCATTTAAAAAAAAAAGAAATTAGCAAAAGAATGTGCTGTGACGACACAATTTTAGGGTTGAACAAAAAACATCAAAAATATCAAGACATAGTAAAAAAGTATATCACATGGGGAGCAGGACTAGCACAATGCATAATTTCTACTGCAATTTCCTAAATATATCTTGGCAGTGTACGTACATCAGTCACATGTTTTGTGGGGTGCAGCATATATTTTACCAGGAATTAATTTTCTTGTTTTGCGGGCGGTGAGCTTCATTCTGAATTTCCTGATCGTTTGATTTCCTGCCACGTACAGGCCAGCAGCCCAGCATGGTTGACTTCAATGCCTGGTCCTTTAACGAGCGAACTATGGCCTCCGATTCGCTGATGAGCGCCGTCAAGACCAAGCTTCCGGCTCTGGACGCCTACTACAAGCGGATGGTGGCCAACCCGACCGTCAAGGCCGTCCTCAACAGCAAAGAGGCCCACCAGAAGTACAACCAGGCATATGTGACCGGGACTTTCTTGTACGACTTCTAGGCTGACTGGATGGAAAGGCACCAAGTCTTCAAAAGGAAAAAGATTCCCGTCACTCACCGGCAGAGCCATAAAATAAGTTTTCTTTGTTTACTCCTCTTCATTTTGTCTACAAAAGTAATTCACTTTAATTTCAGATCATGTCAAATAAATAAAATAAAATAACCAATACTTTGCTAATGACAAAACCGGTATCAAGCAGATCACTAATTACGGTAATACATACATTTAACCGTATCTAGTTTTTAGGTAGGCCTATTTTTTTTTCAATGTGGAGAGAGTGGACCTGTGGCTTTCAGGCAATATTTTCTGGTCCACTATCTCGACGAAGTATCCGTACTTTGGTGTCAGTCTTACAGTTGTATCCCCCTTTTCTTCAACAAATTGGAGGGTTTTTATCTTAATAAATGTTAAACTTGTATATTCTATTCCAACCGAAAAAAAACGGGTTTTTTTTAATTCTGGGCACATCGAGACTGTGAGAACGCAGTTATTGTTGGGGAGCAAGTCATTCGAAATTTGTAATAAAGTAATAATTCAATAAATTCAATTGCTAACATTGTCCAACTTGTTTTTCTGTTGATTATCATTCAGAAGTGAATAACTTTTGTATATTGCTAGAAAAATAGCAATTTTGAAAAAGGTATGTATTTTTTTCTCGGAAAGAAACTTGAAATCAGCAAGGGTAAAACAACATTAAGCTAAATTGTTACTGAACTACAGATTTGATTTTACTCAGCTGTACTGTTCATTGGACAAAGACTTTATTTTTTTATTTTTTTCAACTCAGTGACTAGAAAATAGTTGGTGGAATGGTATGGTAATTCTTTGGGCCCCGAGATTATTGAAATAAATTGGTAGATCATGTGATAGATTAATTCTATGTATTCTTCACAATGTCATTCCTGTAGCGAAAATGTATCTTTCAAATTTTATCAGTGTCATATTTGGTGTGAATACTTTGAATAAAGAACCATTAATTTATGGGCAATTTGAAGACATGTTCTGACAAATATTGCTGTCTGTGTTATTGATGTGGTGTCTTTTTGTGTTGGTGCACATTTTTGTTATAGGGTTCTACCTTCTGCTTCACAATGTTCGTGGACCCACTGCTCCCTCTTTTGGTAAACAGGAAACATTAATTGTTTCAAATTCCATTACCCGTGGACATGAATGATGGCAATACCAATTGGTTACTTTGCATAATGTCTCAAAACTTATACTGTCATATTGATACAATTGTTCGGGGTTTTTTTGGTTAAAAAGAGAAATTGGGCTTGAACCTGCAACCTCGCGCTCTGCCAACTATTTGTTCAAGGGGCGCTAGTCATTTACCTCGATCTGCAATGCAGCCAGGGAACATTGACAGTAAGCCCTGGCGTCAGTGGCGCACCCGGGGGCGGGGGGGGGGGGGCCTCGGGGGCTTGAGCCCCCCCCCCCCAAAATGTTTTATCAAGTTAAAAACATTCCGAGTAGTATAACAGAGGTGTAAGTGGTGCCACAAACGTCAAAATGTCCCCCCCCCCCAAAAAAAAAAAAAAAAAAACCACACAATTTTTTTTCTGCGGCCAAATATTTAAGGCAAAATAGAAAAGAAAATTAAATTAAAAAAAGATTGGAAAAAAAAAATTGTGAACCCCCAAGCCAAATTCTGGCATTACTGCCTGGCATTACGTTTCTATGGAGACTATCGATGCAGCTTTTGGAATAATCATCAAAGTAACAACAGACAATGTGTGTCTCATTTAACCGAGACGGACGATGCAGCCTTGACAAGTGAGATTGGCACAGTGAGTGATGTGTTTATGGAGTCGGTCAATACCAACAAACAACAACGCAGGCCTCGAATGATTGACAGGCAGCCCAATCCAAATATGTGTCCGATATCACCATGGAAACTACACAACAAAACTCCTATATAATCTTATTGCTTGGTGAGCTCCCTCAATACAAAGAAGCATCAAAACACAGCCAATGCTGAGGACTTGGTCGACCCGGTTGGACAATGTCTCCTCATTTAAGTGCAAGTCGCATGCATGCCGGTACCGACCTGAGACGAAAGTTGACCGTTCAATTAGAAAGGATTCCATAAAGCCACTGAGGTTTTCTTGACATTGTTGAATTTTCGATACCGAGCCGATACCGAGTCTACTGTCAACCCAGTCGGTACCAAGTCTGCTACCAAATGTCCCCACCTTTGTTTCCATGGAAGCCTTTATAGATAGAGACTCATGTCGACACCTCAGTGATAATTCATTTCATTCCGCTGTGGGTAAGTCAAGAACCTTGACCACTGTTTCATGATTCTTTCACTTAGTGCAATCGGTTTATTTTACCGAGGCATCGAGACTGCCGCCTCAACAATGAACGTAAACCTTAATCGATATATGTATCTACTGCCACGAAATAACATTTAAGTTTGTCTATTAAGAATCGAAATTTAAATTACGTGTCACATCTACAACGCATATTGTCAAAGGAGAGATTTCATACTATTTGTTTTTGGGTTTTATTCGTGAGTGGTTTGATCCTCAAGGGGAAATAACTCACATTCACATCAGTAACATCAGCTTTAGTAAAATATCATTTTGCATCTTAAATGGCACAATGAAACCCCGCCGAGGTTATTAATGCAATTCAGTTTTAATTGATGCTATCGATTTCGTTGATGCGCAAGCGTAGGCCTATACATTTTTTTTCCGTTGAAATATACCAAGCGGTGTGCTCAGTTTCTCCATTTGTTGTTCGGTCGTCAGAGACGAAACACAGTCGCAATTTCCTGTATCAAAGCCATCCTTGGATCCAGCGGATACATCATACGATATCGAAAAACAGTCTTGACTGTATTAAATTTTGAACAATCTCAACAGGTATAAAAACGAACGTCGATTGTTGCTGGTGAAAAGGCTACAGGAATGGAGACATTGATGTCGCTTGTGATCGCACTCGTCGGTGTTGGAGCAGATGCATTCTGCCCTGACTGGGAGTGGTTTAATGGTATGGGATATTGCGTGACAAACGAAACAATGACATGGGCAAATGCTCAAATTGCCTGTTCTGAGGTTAGAGGCAGTTTGTGGTACCCTACTTCGGTAAGTGAGCAAGATTTCATATCTGGCATGGTAATGGGAGAGTTTGGGGACGCGTTAGAGTTGTGGATCAACTGTTTCGAAGCGTCATCACCGGGCGAATGGCTTCATTCCGATGATACTCCGTGTGAGAACCCTAACTGGTGTCATGTTTGTCCTAGAGGTTACACTGACCATTGCGCATATTGGCGCATGTACGACCGAATCTGGTTTGATTTCCCGTGCGCGCATGACTTGCACGCAATTTGTGAACTCGATGCCGAATCAACTGTCAACCCAGTTGATACCCTGCAGTCTACTGTCAACCCATTCGATACCGAGTCTACTGACGACCCTGTTGGTGTCAATAAGTTTGCTGCCCCATCGATGTTCTGCCTGAAGACCGACGCTGATGGCCGCCTCACATCCCAATAGTGGTCACGTCGAGGTCTCCACCACCAAGGGTGTCATCGCGTGTGGTTCGGCGTGCCGGAATGAGCCTCGATGACGCCTTGGAGGTCAGCCTTGGAGAGAAGATCTGTCAATTAAATGACATCACTCGCTATGAAGCCGGCAAAAGCGATATGGTATTTTACAAATATTGCTCAAATTTCGAAACCCAAATACGTTGTCCTAAAATGCTATAAGGTGTAAGAAAAGTGGCTATAGTAAGGTGGAAAACTTGGAGGGTTTTGAGAGAGATTGTGTTCAGAACAATAGATGGTAACAGAAAGTTCAATTCTGCTGAGAAAAAAAACAACTAATATTAACATTTTACTCGCTTCTGCGAGACAACTGAATCGTTAAACATCTATCTTGAACGGAGAGAAACTTTTGAAGCAAGGTCGTTCAGGAATAGTGGATGAACTGGCAAACGCCACCAGAGAAACAGTCGCTGGTAAACAACTTAAATTTTTAATCATAAAATTGCTCATACATGTAAATGTTTTGAAATTTGCTAGCATTTTTCCGTATTGTGTTAACGATTGTGAGAGTTCACATTTTGCATCGCCTTTTGCACTTATTTTTTTTCAATTCACATTTTAGAAAATTAACATATTAAATCGATTAAAAATAAAGTTTTAGAATACATATAGTGTGTCTTGCTGGCATGGAAATATAGGACCGCTTTACAACATTCATTTAGCGGCCTTTTTGAGGTAATAACAGTGGCGTAGCACGGTCTTTTTTGTTGGTTGGGTAAAAATTATTGAAAAGGGCACTTGCACATCCGTGGTGAAATGTACCTGTACACGGTGAAGGCACCTGTGTTAAAACGGCTGATGAAAGCAAAAATGGCAAGATTACGTTTTACGGGCCACTTTTGTTCGGGGAAAAAGGGCACTTTTTCGGACAAAAAGGCCACTTGTTCAGGAAAAAAGGGCACTCTTGACAAACATTGGGGGGGGGGGGGTACCCCCCCACCCCCCGCTGGCTACGCCTATGAATAACATAAGGTATGCTTGTTCAGGAATCCTGAATGAACGTATACAAAGACCCTTTAACATCACTTTTAATTGCACCGTTCTTTATCATTTAAAATAATTAATAAAGTCAACTACTGAAATTAAATATTGAAATTTGCATCTTCTCGACACAAAATGTCATAGAATATTGCTTATTATCGTTTGAAATTATCTAACATTTTTTTCGTACTAGGAGGATATTTTAAAACATCAGCTTCATGTTTCACAATTTTTATTGCCTTTCGCACCTGCATAAAAACATTTGAATTTGTAAATTGTTATGAAGAAATTTAACGTAGTGGTGACAGTAATTTAAGCTGTCCTAGTGCCTTAGTGATGAAGTTACAGTTGGATACGAGGAGAGCCATTTGCCTTGAAGTTTTACCAAATTGCACTTTTTAAAAAGAACATTTCTTTATTGGTATTTTTGACATGGAATTGCAAGCCGCGTTTTTCACTTTGTGTTGCACTTTCCACTTATTTAAACAATTTTGAAATGTGATAAATATGTGTTTGACTTCAAGGATCCATTTACGTACAGATTATTCTGAGTAGGATGACCTGTCTTTTTAAATAATAGATCCCTCATCTATATGTATATGGGTTTTTTTCAAATTAATTTTATAAGTGCCCAGGAGCATGGTTCATTTTTATGGACGGGCGCTTTCAAACTTATTTATGCCCTATTATCAATTTTACATAATTGTATTATTATTTGTGAAGGAGAAACAAGGGTGCGGATGATCACTTGAAACGATTTTTTTAATATCTCAAATTATAAATACTACACTTGTTAGAAAATGTTTTGATGTGACATGTATTCAATATGCTTTCAATATTAGTTGCGCTTTAATATAGGTTTTTCCGGCCAAGTTAGCAGATTTGGCGACCAAATTGGCGACCAATCACCCATTTTCGCACGAACTTGAATGCACGTTGAGATCAACATTCAATTACCTGAAAACACCAATCAATTTCACATTAGAAGCGTGCGATTTCACATTTTAATCATGCAATTTCAACAATGGCATTCAAATGAAAATTGCACAAACGAGCATCCAAATTCGCCGGAGCTTCCAGCTGTGTAAGTTTGGTCATTCAAATTCATCATTAAGCAAGCATATATGAAAAGTAAGCAAAGGAATTCGAAATAGGTCCATGTCGTTCCGACGTTTGTTAGAATAAGATGGAGTGTTTTTGTTCCAATTTGGAAATATAGATATAAAAACCTGTCTCTCACAAGACTCTGCCACTCTGATCACCATGCAAACTGTTAGATTGAAGCACTAGAAATATCAATATGCCAGCTCATGGGCGTTACATGAGAATTTGAAATGTAGACCGTGGTCGTTTGATCGAAGCTTTCGAAGGCAATATACCTAACACTATCTTGAACTTGCAGACAATCTTGGTATAAACAGATCTACTGCCAGGTCAATCAGTTGCCGCGTATCTGAGACCTGGCAGACGGGAAAAACTGCCGAGTAGGGGCCAGAAACACAAACATGGACCACGACATGAACCAGAAATAATCAAAAGGTGAAAGAAATGAAAAGCCTCGCACCGTATACCTTCGTTTACTTTCATTTTGAATGCAAAAAGTGCTAAATAGAATGCGCAGAAATGAAAACGAAAACAAGAATCTCATGCAAATAACCATTGACCAACCGACTGCTAAATTGAATGATCACTTAAACCGAACGACATACCTTCAATTTAGGATGTGTTAAACATGAAAATGTCAGGTCTAAAAAACGAATTTGAACGCTTGAAATCTAATACGAACCACGGGAATGACAGCAGGGCGCTACTTTGCTTCAAATTGGCCAGCTGTCAAGATGAATTCGAATGTAATTTTTGCGAAATTGGCCGGGAAAACCTACATCACACATGCTAGTTTGTGCACAGAGTAATTTGAAGTAACAATAATTGTATTCTTGTCACTTTATTCTAAGCAAGTATCAATTCAGCTGTTTAATGTTGTCTTGTTAAAGTGGAATCATTAAATTGGAAGTAAAACTTACAATATAGAATACGTTCATGTCAACTCTGTTCATTGGAATTGATCTACTGTGCAACGGGAAACAGACGAACTGAGCACATTAGTTGATGAAGTAAAACTGAGTTGGTAGGTGTTGCAAGAATTAACTCGTGCACTACAGTTAGCTTTAAATAGTCTCGACGGTTGTCCTGTCACCACCAAACAATGAACTTCTTTCGACCAAACTTCCCCGCCTTTGTTTCCCATCGAAACCTTTGTAGATAACGACTTATGTCGATACCTCAACGATAATCTTTCATTCCGCTTTGGGTAAGTCAAGAACCTTGGCCAATGTTTCATGATTAGTCGATATCTGTACATATGCCTCCACACAAAAAAAAACATTTAAATTTGCCTTTAAGCATCATTATTTAAAGTACGGGTCACATCTTTAATGTGGTATTGTCAAAGGCGACATTTCATACTTCTTTGTCTTATTCGTGTGTGGTTTGATCCTCAAGGGAAACTACTCACATTCACAATATTAACTTGAGTCTTATATAAATTCATATCGCAGCCTCCGATTTAAATTGATACCATCGATTTCGTTTAAGATGCGCAGGCGCATACACAACAATTTGTGTTAAAAGAAAATAACACGTGATGTGCTCAGTTTCTCCATTTATAGTTTGGCCTTCGGCGAAGAAAGACACAATTTCCTGTATCATTGACATCCTTAGATCCAGTAAGTACATACGGTCACGGTGACAGTCTTGTCTGTATTTGAACAATCACAACGGGTATAGAAACCGATGTTGATTGTTGCTGGTGACAATGCAATGTATAGTGAACTACAGGCTAAAAAAACGACACCTTTAATTAAACGCCCCCTTTACATTATCATTTTCCTCCAATCACCACTCGAAGATGCAAGTAGTTTTGACAAAGAATTAAAAAAAACCCAGAATTTCATCTCAAGCCAATCAAATACAAGCTCTTGAATAAAATAATGGTTAAAATGTCATGAACTTGACAATTGGAAAGACTTTCGGCAATTAGTTTCTACATGCTTTCGAACATAATTATTACAAGCCTTTATAGGCCTATGCATTAAAGTTCAGTCCTATACATGATTTTGAATTGTTTTTTTTTCTTCGGCCGATCAGTTCCTTGGGGGTGGAACCGTGGAAGGCGGGTGCTCCTTTAGTAGACCTTTAGGGTAGTCCTTTAGTAGACATTTATAGTACCTTATTAATTCGGACTGGAATTTTAAAAAAATGCTTCACCGGCCGGGCCGGCCCAATCCTGTCCGTACTAGCGGTATGCAGGCCAGTAAATCGGTCGGAAATCATGTATAGGACTAACTTTAATGCATAGGCTTTTAAAGGCTTGTAATAGTGTTCGAAAGCATGCAGAAACTAATTGCCGAAAGTCTTTCCAATTGTCAAGTTTGCAGGCCAGTAAATCGGTCTGAAATTGCCTACGCCGGCAAATTCTTCAGTATTTAAGCACATTGTGTGCCATGAACTTGAGGGTTTGTGAGTAATAGTGGTGGAAGCCGTGCACAGGACCCCGAGCTTGTATTTCTGTGTAATTTGGATGAAATTGGGGCCCTAAAAACGCTCCATTTTGCAATGGAGTGTAGGCACCCGTTTTTTCAAATTTCTACCAAAAGTCATCAGATTACCCTCAAAAACTTGAAAAGAAAATGAAAGATGATGAAATAAGCAATAATTTGATGCTAGTCTTGAATACCTTGGAGAGTTGTGAGTATTGTTTCCTGAATTTCTGAAGTGGGGGCATTTATCATTCAGTTTATTTGCTGGTTATCTGGACCCAGCGGGGCGATCTAGCGCCCTCTATCGTTCAATCATGCGATCATCGATCGTCAAATTAGCAAAGACAGCTGCAACCCGAAATAATCGTGCGAAACTTTATTAAATTGTTGATGTTTAAAGAAAATCATGTATAAGTGCAAGCTTGTCGTTGTTGGTTATCTGCGCCCAGCAAAGTTAGTCATGTCAAGATCTTTATCAACGCAGACTGCTTTGGAAGGTTCAGCAAGGGTCGTCTCGAAAACGCATCTAAAAACTGGTACGCTTGGCAGGCATGGAAATGATCTGACATGTCTGGAGGGAATGGGGAGGGTGGGCCGGGCATGGGATGGGGGGGGGTTCAAAATCTGGAATTTTTGGCCTCAACACACAAATTATACAAAATATTTACATCAGAGAAGGAAAAAATGTTGCAACCTGACGCCACTTATTTTCTTCATATATCGTCTCGATGAAGGTTAGACCCGTGAACGTGGCGTTGTAGTTTACAAGCAAGCCATGTTCACGGGTCTAGATGAAGGTCAGTCATTGCAATAATGATCGTGATGATCATGAAGACATCACATGCGTGAATCTGGGACTGACCATGGACTGACTCACCAAGTCAGTTTTGTTAGGCCATGGAGGAATATGTTCTTATTCCTCCATGGTTAGGCTTAGAAAATCTTCTCGACTCTCCATAGACTTTGAACACAACCGCTGAAGTGGCTTTGTTGTGCTCATTCTTGAAAATCACGCATTCTTAAGAATGTGCAACTGGATCCTTGCGCAATCTTCGCAAAAAATAACTCTTCCAGATTGAGCGCACATTCTTAAGAATGCGCGACAAGATAACGGTCTTGTCGATGCCGAGCACCGGCTGCGCTTGGCAAGTCTAGCTGCATCCTCGTTCACTGACTCTCAATAATTATACTGTTGCAACGCAAGGCGCTGAAAAGTAGAGTGGATATGATAAGTATAGGCGTATTGATATGGGGGGGGGGGGACCGGGAAAAAATAAGAGACATAATAATACTAGTGGAAAGAATTCTGATTTTTGGGATAATAAAAGCGGGGGGGGGGGGGGGGGGGGACGTAAGAATGAAGAATGTGAAGAATGAGAATGAATACTGCGACATCCCATAGTGCTTATGCTATTTCCCATTTAAATTGCCACCAATTTATTGTTCACACCCCACCATTACGTCGCAGAGCTGGATTCTATCTAGTCAAAAGAGCAATTTTGGCAGCTTCTGGACATCGTTTTTTTTTCGTGGCATGCATATGATACATACAGGGACTTGTAACTTGTCTAGCCTAAACAAAGCACTTCCCAGACTAGTTCCCAGTCCTCCGTTATTACAAAACTTCCCATAGTGGGCAGAAAAAAGCAATAATAACATGTTTAATTTGATTCAAATTATCGTAGTTATACGAGTACAGAAGCATAGAACATTTTCTTTCCTCTTTATATAAATTGTTTCCCTTTTAACCGCTTTACATTTCATTTAACATAATTATGTCATGCAATGTTTGTTAAGATTGGGCAAAATTCATAAATTGTGCACGTGATATTCCCACCCAATCTTAAGAATGAGCGCTCATTCTTAAGAACGCGTGCTCGTTCTTAAGAATGGGCGCTCATTCGTAAGAATGCGCGCACATTCTTAAGATTGCGTGATTTTCAAGAATGGGCACAACAGCTTCAGGTTGCAACACATTTTTCAGAGAAAATCACAAGAAGGGGAAAAAATATATTTTTGGATTTTTTTTTAAAGTCCCTCGGGGCAGTACGAAGTTTGACCATATTTGCAATAAAGCCTTTTAAGTTTTAATGAAGTTCTTCATAATTTTATTTAGAAAAATTAAAGCTGACTCTTTGACTAGGACCGGGGGCCTGAAATAAAGGCATTGCAATGGGGTCACTGCTGCTCTGTCTCGAGGTCCCGGGTTCGAATCCTGCATGAGTCAATTCATTTCTTGGTTGAAACGTTTCGTCCATCACAGGTGACCCTCTGCCAGAGTTAAGAGCTGGTTTTCCATGGCTGTTTAGCGCCAAATTATCTCCGTTTTCTCATCGGGTTCGCTTGGTTTTTGCAACAAAAGGAATCAGGTAAGACTAGGGCAGCTTAAAACAGGACATCATCAAAGTGAAGCTGAAATTCAGCAAATGAGATTTGCATTTCTTGGAGACGTCGACAATATTTAAATTTCATCCTTTTTCACCTACAGTTTTCATTTTCCGTAAAATTTAAAATGGTATTAATATCTGCTCACTGTACTAGTACCACTACCACTGCCACTAATAATGTGTATTTGTTAAGCACTGCCCTCACATACCCATTCACTCCTGGGCGGGGAGAAGCAATTAGGGTAAAGCGTCTTGCCTGAGGACACATGCTCCTGAATTCTAGCCTGGACTCGAACCCGCAACCTGCAGAATTACCTACAGATCTTCAGCTCGATGCTTCAGACCACAAGGGCACAGCCCGCACACTGTTGGGGAAATCATGACCTAGTAGGTAAAGGGTGTGGGGTTCGAATCCAGCAGCTGGCATTTGTAAGTTTGAGTCCTTGGGCAAGCCACTTCGACCACGCTTCCCACCCAGGTGTAAGAATGGGTACCAGCATTAGCTCGAGTGACTTGCAATTGTCGGGCATCTTTTCTGGGGAACAGATAGCCATTTAAGGCCATTGAAATCAGAAAAAAACACTGACCCACTTATAATATTTGGCTCAGGAAAGACTGCATTTTCACTGCCCTTTTTTCTTCCTACACAAAATAGTGACTTGGCCTTCCAGTCCTTTCTTCTGTCAGTGAATCCTATAGTTTTTTTTTTTTTGCACTATGGTATGCCCAAATCACCTCGAGCTCAAGTAAATAGAAAAATCACTTGATTTGTCCTTGTAACTGTTCGTCTGTTCAGGAAGCTAATAGTTCTGAATGCCAATTAACCTTGACAGCTACGATGAGATCAACTGCAACTTGGGGACCAAGCCCGAGTTCCTTGTGGAGCGCAACCCCAGCGGGAAAGTCCCCGTGTTGGAAATTAATGGGAAAGTGATCACCGAGTCGAGAGTCATCAGTGAGTTGATCGAGGAATTGTATCCAGATCCCCCACTCTACCCGAAGGATCCGTTTGACAAAGCACAGGACAGAGTGATCGTGGAAATGTACACATCCAAGGTGGGTTGCAGTTAGTCGTAATTGGAGACTGGATTCGGAATGTTGCTCCTCGAATGCAGCCAGTTCCAAGCCTGAGCAAGGGCAGCAAGCAGCCGTTGCGGTAGAGGCTGTTTTAACCAGATGAGACAAGTCTAGTCTTGGGAATGTTGGCGCCCAAAACCAAGAAGTTCTAAGCTTACCCCACACACGTGCACGTTGAAAACGCATGCGTGAAAGATGCCCAGATTTTGTGGGGTCCTAGCGCCCAAGTTCCTAATTCCTCTTGTTAATATTTTCCTCTAACGCCACAACTGGCAGGTTGACCAAGGAGCTATGGATCCGGACCAGTGGTGCACCCAAGGGGGGGGGGGGGGTTTGGGGGGCTTGAGCCCCCTCCCCCTGAGGTCAATTTTTGGGGGATTTTTTTTTCGTCCAACGATTTGACCTTGGTGCTATATATGTGGCCTATGTAAGTGACGCGGCCAGATATTTTGGGCAACATTTTTTGACAAAATTTACACTTCTAAAAAGTTTGAACAAAAAAATTGTGAGGCCCCCCCCCCCCCCCCAGCCAAATTCTGGGTGCGCCACTGATCCCGACTGTCTACGTGAGGATAACACAATCCAAATGTACTTTTCAACCTAGACCCGGTTGCAATATGCTGTTTTAACAAAATTACCACAAATCACTTTTTTTCCCACAATATAATTACAAATTGTTTTGAAGACGATCCTCTTCTGAGCAAGCGATACAGTCTGTGCGGTGCAGGAGAAACGGAGCTAAGTTCTGTACCTACACAGCGCATGCAGCTGGCTTGTTTCCGGTGTATTGATTTGGGAAAACAATGTATCGAAACATGTATCCAACCATCCATGCTTGACATGTTAATGTGTATTGCGTAAATGCAAGCTCGATAGTGTTTGGTACCACATTATGCTTTCCAGACATTGGCGCCTTGCCTTATTTAACATGATATACATGTATTTCCAGTTCATTGAATTAGAGAAAAGCTGTAAAAAAAATAATAAAAATTTTACGCAGTGAGGTTTTAGCAGTACAAATGTACTTCAAAATATTTCCAGGATTTATTAAAGGTGACTCGTGATTTGGACATCGACTCGACTTTTGTGACTCGTGACTCGGACTCGGACTCCACTTGTATGACTTGGGGCTCGGACTCGGGAGAGGTGACTCGGACTCGGACTTGATGTGTGGCGACTCCAATTTAAGTCTACTTTATGTTGTGCCCTTTTTTTCCTCCCTAATGTTTCTTCATTCAGGTCCAGAACCCAATGATGAAAGCTATATTTACAGGGGATATGAAGGCCGCTGGTAAACTCATGGATGGCCTGGGATTCATTGAAAGGGAACTTGTTAAGAGAGGGACCCCTTTTTTTGGTGGTAAGTTCAGGGGTGTTATCCTCAACTCTCAATCCTAACTAAATTTTGTGGCATGGGTGGTATTGCACTTGACTCTCATCAATGTGGCCCGGGTTCGATTCCCAGCTTGGGTCATATGCGAGTAAAGTTGTTCATTGATTCTCTTTTGTGCCACGAATGTGTTTTCCAATTCAGAGTTGGTTTTTATTTGTTTTTTGGTTTGATATTAACCAAATCCAACAGCAAGATAAAATGCCAAATTACTGGATAGGTAAACATTTTCTTTGTGTGTAGCGCTAGTGTCTGGCAGCTCCACGTTTTTGCTCTCCGTTCTTTTCACATTTTTATATGCTTCTGTTACATTTATTCATCATTTTTGGCACCATGTGAATGTTGGAGACTCGGTGATCATCATGGTACTGCCTGATTCTCTTCTGATCATTCTGATTTGGAGCATATTTTGCATTTGCAATTTTTCATCATGCCATTCCCTGAGGTACAGAACTGTAACGTTAACGCCATGCCACCAACCGTCTTTTGTCATTGACTATCCGCTTGACTCGTCCTGGACAAGACGTGACATTCATCTCACACAGGCTCATCAAGATGGACAATCGAGTTCAGCTGCTCTACAAAACAAACTGAGTGAATCTTCAGCTGGTGTTGCGGGGACTATCCTATTGTCACCAAGGTACTGTTATATAACAATGGCCTCTTCTGGCCCGACATCGACGACCAACATGTTACGTTCCTATGATCGGACTTTTCTCCTCGGTCTTAACCGTGACTTGTCTTCCCAAAGTTGCAAACTATCCAGGGAGGTGTGCCATGAAATCTCACATCTTAAACTTCTCAGGAAACCCTGCATAACACACAACACTAAATCTACATCACCTCGTCGTCGTACTCGACGTGCTTACAAGGGCGGTATTCGTAGGAAAAGCAAACATGGCCTGCCAATACGTGTGATTGTTGGCCGTCCTAACCCCACTGAAAGTTCTCACCCTGATTTTGTAGATGAACCCCCAAGATCCCACCCTATTCATCAGAACTTAGTCAGAGTTATCATCCCCAACCTTGACGATCATGTTAGTTTTTGCATGCTTAACGCACGGTCTCTTCGCAACAAATCCACAGATTTTCAGGACTTTGTCATAGAAAACAACTTTGACATCGTGGGTATTTGCGAAACCTGGTTAACTGAATCCGATGAAGCAACCATAGCCGACTTAACTCCTTGTGGTTATGAATTCAAACACAAACCCAGAGCATGCAAGCGAGGAGGAGGAGTTGGCGTACTTTTTCGGAAGGAACTGGACATGTCAGTCAACACGTCTTTTGATTACCTGAGTTTTGAGGTTTTGTCAGCCACCGCGACCTCCAATAGTACCAGCCTTGACTTTTACATCATTTACCGACCACCGTCCGGTCAAATGGCATTTTCTTCGTTTCTGAATGAGTTCACGCTTTTGCTTGATGACCATATCTTCAGACCTGCACCGCTTGTGATTTGTGGTGACCTTAACATTCACCTTGACAATCTGGAGGCGTCCAATACAAAGACGTTCAACGACTTACTGAAAGCGCACAGTCTTTCCCAGTATATTCAATCGCCAACCCATGAACGCGGTCACATCTTAGACGTCTTCATCTCCCGCACCTCTGAAAAACACATTTTTTCAGACCTCAAACTTTTGCCAGGCATCTCTGACCATTCAGCCATTTCCTGTCGCCTGCATATTCGCAAGCCATGCCCAACTCGCACACAAATTACAGTGAGGAACATCAGTGCAATTGACAGGAAGGACTTTGCTGACGATCTCCGTCAGCATGACATTTCGTCGGATGTTTCTACTGTCTACGAAGCCGTTGACCAATACAATGTCACACTTGGTCAGCTCTTGGATACATATGCGCCAGCCAGAACTACATCTATCAAGGTCCGTACTCCTTGGTATAACAATGAAATAGGTCAGGAGAGGAGCAAGCGCAAACGACTCGAGCGCAAGTGGCGCTCTTCCAGGCTAGAGATTGATCGTCAATTGTACCGGCAGCAGCGACAACATGTCATCTCCCTTGTACGCAAGTCAAAACGTGCTCACTACAACCAGATCATCAATGACTGTGGCAATGACTCCAAACGACTCTTCAGTGTCGCCAATAAACTCCTGAATCGAAAGCAGACAACCGCTCTTCCCTCCCATGGCTGTGATAAAACACTGGCACATTTTTTCAGTCAATTCTTCATTAGCAAGATCGACACCATATGCGCTGGTTTCACCCCGGATACATCTACTCCACTACCAGTTCAGACATCTGCAGTCATGAATTCAATTGAGCCTACAACACCTAAAGAAATCGAAACACTCATCCGTAAAAGTCCCGTCAAATCATGTGAACTTGATCCTGTTCCTACAAAACTACTCAAAGACTGCGCACCAGCTTTCTCATCAATGATCGCAAAAATTGTCAACTTGAGTCTCAAGGATGGGGTTATTCCAGCAGCATTAAAGATCGCCCATGTTCGTCCATTGCTGAAGAGGCCGGGACTCGATCCAGAGTCGCTTCAGAACTACCGCCCCGTGTCAAACTTACCGTACTTGTCTAAGGTCCTTGAGCGGGTTGTCTTCTCTAGACTGACTGATTATTTACAATCTATCAATTTGTATGATAATCGTCAATCTGCATACCGTGCCAATCATAGCGTCGAGACCCTGTTAGTTAATTTATCTAACCACATTTTGTCAGAAATGGATGTCGGCAGACTTACAGCAGTCGTTCTACTGGACTTGTCCGCAGCGTTTGATACGGTCAACCACGACATACTTGCAAACATTATGTCATCTTTTGGTATTTGTGATCGTGCTCTTGCTTGGTTCAAGTCATACTTGGGTGATCGTCATCAGCTGGTATGTATTGGTAACGCCAGATCCGATATAGTTGAACTGAAACATGGAGTTCCCCAGGGATCTGTCGGCGGGCCATTGTTGTTTACCATCTATCTCAGTGGTCTGAAACATGTCTTGGAATCTCATAATATCAGTTACCACTGCTATGCTGATGACATTCAACTCTTTGTGTCATTTGCACCAAATCAAGATGACGCCCTGCTGACTCTCCAGAAACTTGAATCATGCATCAATGATGTCAGTGTATGGATGAGTTCTAATTCTCTCAAACTCAACACTGATAAATCTGAACTTATTATGTTTGGGTCAAAGTCACAACTTGCTAAGATCAATGTCCATGGTATCAACATCCAAAATTCACCTGTTAACTTGTCGGCGACCTGTCGAAATCTGGGAGTCACCTTTGACTCACTTATGTCAATGTCTCATCATGTTTCTAACACATGTAAATCTGTCAGATTTCAACTTCGTAACTTGGGTTTAATTCGGAAGTATCTAACCCGCTCAGCAACAGAGAAACTTGTTCACGCCCTCATTTCATCTCGGTTGGATTTTTGTAATTCCCTGTTGTATCAGCTACCCCGTAACCAACTTGCTCGCCTACAAAGACTCCAAAATTCTGCCGCTCGAATTGTGACCCTGACACCCTCTAGAACCCATATCACCCCGATTTTGCAGTCTCTGCATTGGCTCCCTGTTGCTGACCGGATTAAGTACAAACTGTTACTGCTTGTTTTTCATTGCCTTCATGATTCAGCTCCTGAATACAACATAGACCTATTAACTCCATATAATCCATCCAGGCGATTGAGATCTTCTGATGCTTCTTTGCTGGTTGTCCCTCACACTCACAAATCTTGGGGTGATCGATCATTTTCTCACGCAGGTCCTCATCTTTGGAACAAACTACCCCTCGCCATTCGCAACATCACATCGCTTTCTGAATTTAAAGTTGCCCTAAAGACCTATTTGTTTCAGACCACTCAGAATATTCTTGTTTAGTTAAATTTAATTGTTTTGTTATTTCTGATTTGATATAATTTTGTTTGCGCCATGAGCGTCATTAATGGCGGATATTGGCGCGGTATAAATTTCCATTATTATAAAGAAAAATCAGAAAAATTAATTATACCTAAGATAGTTTGCCCGTTCCCATTGGTCGAGAGCCCGTCACGTGGCCGGTCTTAAACGGATGATAAAGACATGGCTGGCTGGTCTCAAACACTTTCCCAGTGTCACATGAAATTTTGACTCCTTTGAAATCCAGTACCTTTTACCGTTTTATTGGTCGAACGTTCACAATCCTCACGTAGGCATGTAGACTACCAGAGAGTCAGTATTTCATAGTCCTAAATTCACAACGCACTCACCACAGCTGCATCTGCGGGTCATCCGCAGTACGCATAAAAGGAGTTGTTTACTCCATTATATAGCTAGAGGGGTGCTTCGTAAACAGAAAGTAAAACTGTTGAACAAAATGGTTGGAAACATTTAATTTTTGACTTGTTTGGACTTTTGGACCCAAAGGTTTTGATTTTTTGACCAAACAGGTATTTATCAATGGGAATAAATATGTGCTTGGACGGTATTAAACACTATGTTTAAGACCGGTTGGAGTCTGGATGCTGATAATTACCCTCAGCTTCGCCTTGGGTAATTATCAGCATTCGAGACTCCAACCAGTCTTAACATTCCCTTATTTATACGCCTGTCCTTTGTCTCGTTACAGGGCAAGAGCCCGGAATGGTGGACCTGATGATCTGGCCTTTCAATGAGCGTTTGGTAAGCTTTGATCCACTCTACGATTTAGGCAAAGCACAACTTCCAAACTTGGTGGATTACGTCAATCGCATGGAGAGCACACCTGCCGTCAAAGCCACCGCAAGCCCAAAGGAAATGTACCTCAAAATCTTCAAAGGACTGGCTCAAAGCGATCAGTATGATTATGAAACCTTCTCATCAAAGCTGTGATGTGTACAGAAATAAATTGTGTTTGGAGAGAAATTATGAATTTTATATCAAAAACTTGATGATTTTTTTTTTATATATTATGTTCATGTCGTTTAACTTTTCAACATTAGTCTGATGTAATTTGATACTGTTGAAATTGTAAAACCAGTTTTGCAATGTATATATTTTGTGTTTAGAACTTATTGCCAAAATTGAAATGTTTTAACTCGATCTTATTTTCAGAAGTCTATTTAAATTATCAAAAAATGTACTGCCAATTTAAAAGAAAAACAAATGAGGTTGCATTACATCCTTTTTTGGACAGAATTATTTACCAAGTCTTGTGAGAGTTCGTGTACAACTTTTGCTGCAGATATTTACAATGTAAAGCATTCACTCCACCAAGGTCTCTTATTTGAAGAATTTACACTTACTCAAACTGAGCAGGAATCTGCAACTTTAGTCTTGGTTTGAAAAGTCAATTGTTAGGCCAAGTAAAAAAAAAATTGTTTGTAGTCCGGGCTTTAAAAAAAAATGGAGGAGAAAGGGGCTTTTTGTTTCCTGTTTTCCCCCCGTGGTAGCGGATTTTGAATCTTTTGATGGTACAAAACTGTGTTTTTACACAGTTCAAATATTATTAGAAAAACATAAACAGACAATATTGGCAATATGCAGTAATTGCAAATGTATGAATTAAAAAAAAAAAAAGATTTTTTTTTTTCTTTTTTTCGTGGCCTTACATTGTTTAGTAGTGAATTAAAATACCCATGTAGAGTGACATTGAATATGAAAATGTAATACTTTATTTGAGTCCATTGGTCTTTAGGAAGTTGACAGTGGAGATAATGTAATAAATTAAATCCATAATGAACATTTTGTCACTATTTTGTGGATTTGTAAACTGGACGTCATTAAAGGGAATGTACATTATTGGCTTTTGCTGTAATTTTCAAAAATGAACTATTTGAGGGGTTAGTATAATGAATCAAATATTGTTACACTAACATGTTTGAAGTTTTGGGTTTGAAAATGCTGGAAAAACCAAGAAAAACACAAATGTTCCAGCAGTCTGGTTCCCTGACTCCACTAAAGATGAAATAGATCAATATTTATAGATGCCGGAAAATTGTGAGGTAAGGGAACCAGTCAAGCCTGCCTGCACCCGTTCATGAACATGTAACCAATAGCAAACAAAATTTGGACTAAAAAAAATGGTAAATTTGGATCAGTAGTTAAAAACTAGTTAGGTTTTCCAACGGTGGTCGGCCGACCACCATTGGAAATGTATACAAAAATACTATTTTCTTGAAAATGACTTCACACCAAGTGCCATAATTTTACAGAATGCTTTATACTGTCATTTACCAACATCCTAGTAAAGTACTTCTTAAAACTTGGCAGTTTTATTTTTCGATGTTTGCAAATGTTGTGTATTCCCTTTAAGTTAATTTCAGCCAAAATAAATTAACTTTGCAATTATACCAGAAAATTGGGAGTGGTTATATTTTGCCTATAGACTACGTATGAAATATTGTTATCCTTTGAGTCATGGTTTTTTTCGCTAATTTCCATAAATTTCTCAAAACAATTTATCATTTTTTCCTTCATGTTTCTTCAACCCCCCCTCCCGCAAAAAAGACCTAAACTTGTTCCACCACAATTATGACAGACTTTTTTCGCCAAAATGACATTTTTTTTAAAAAGTAAGCTTTTTTTTTATTCCATTTCATTTTATTTCGTTCAAAAACTAGTAAAAATACATCACAATTCTATAATGGGAAAAAAAAAATACTTCTACAACTTGCTGACGAAACGAATGTAAACAAAGCTCATCACGTGATCACGTCACATGACAAACGAACTTTTATTTCCTGACGTGTGACGTATGTCAGCAGCATTTTAGTCAGCCAAGATGGCGGACAGTCGACGGGGCGAAAGTGAACCTCTCTTGAGTAATTCAGAAAGTAGCGAAAATGAAGGCATTGCTCCTTCAGCACCGAACCTGCCGCCCATTAACTCTACAGGTAAAACATGTGGCTACTTTAGGGGGACATAATTTGTCGTTTTTGTGAAAAAATATGGCCGTTAAGTTTTTGCGAATTAGTGTGCGGGATACAATCATGGGATATGGATTTCGACATGTTCCGCGACATCGTGGTTGGTTCCTCCTTTTGCTTTGTTTTGACTTCCCCTTCCAAGTTGCGCCATGAAGGAAAGAACGGTGGTAATCGTGTAGTTTAGGACCCCGTTCCGTATTAGAGAACATAAGACATTTTATGCTTTGGGACTTCTAGATTATTTAGGCCTATACCAAAACATTTGGTGATGATACAAGCAGAAAAAAAGTAATTTTAATTTTATGTGTTTGGAATTGTCTAAACGAACAGTAAACTAGTTCGCTAAAAATACATGTTGGATATCCAGATATCATTATCAGCAAGCCCAGGTTGGACGACATCTTCATTGCATTACGGCCTACGGTTCCTACCAGAACCAGATTACGACTGACATCCAGGGTATGACTGTGCTGCCCATAGCGAAAAAAATTACAACACATCATTTTATATTTTTACCTGATGGACAAAATGATGGAGGGAGATGAAATTCTGTTTACATATATTCCTTGTGTCCATATTAAAAAGATGATTGGCTTAGAAAAAGTAAATATGTCCGTGGGTGACATGTTCACAGAAAATAAATTGTAGATCCATGCTTTCGTCGTAAACATTTTCAGTACGAACTTTCCAAATGAAGACTTACACGCTTGACCTTTTAAACTGTCAGCCGTGCCTGTGTAATCCTAGTCCGAGTAACTTGGACCCAACTTATCGCCTTTTTAACATTCAGACATGGTCTGGCGATAGTAAGGTCCAAGCTAATAGTGCGAGCTGGACAACATCATCCTGTCACTGTCCCAAAAACCAACATTTTCCAACAAAAAAACATCAGATTTCACCTTCAAAATGGCCTTCAAATTACTAGATATGCCACCTGAGGTACAAATAGACATCGATGATTAAAGGGAAAATACAACATTTGCAAACATCAAAAAATAAAACTACCAAATCATTTTGAAATACCTTGCTGGACTGTTAGTGAATGACAGTGTAAAGCATCCTGTAAAATCATGGCACCTGGTATACTGTCATTTTCAAGAAAAGTGGTATTTTTGTATCAATTTCCAACGCTGATCGGCCGATCAGCGTTGGAAACAACTGGCTTTTTTTCAAATACTGGCCCCAATTGACCATCACACTTGTTTGCAATCGATTACAAACCTATGAACGGGTACGAGCCAGCTAGACTGGTTCCCTGACCTTACAATTCCCCAATGTATGTTAAAGGCTCTGTTTCTTCTTACATGGAGTCAGGGAACCAGACTACAGGAAAATGATCGTTTTTCTTGGTTTTTATAGCATTTTCAAACACAAAACCTCAAAAAAGTCAGTGTAACTATATTTGCTATATATTTCCAACCCCCCAATTCCATCCATTTATGAAAATTACAGCAAAAGCAAATGATGTATATTCCCTTTAAGATGGTTGTACTGAAGTTTACTTACGATCTGAAAGAAAAGTGAAATTTCCCGTTCAATTCTTAGAGCTCCCCTCGCGATCTTGAACATGTTAAATTTCCGACTCGTGTTAACGTTTGAACGACACGATTTCTTCTTCATGCCCAGCGTACATTCGATGGTCCCCGTATCCGGAGTGCGATTCCGTTACCGAGCGCGCGAAATGCATCGATTATGATAATGAGTAGACTGGATAACGTTTGTACATGTAAACACAAGTGCATTTCGAACGATAATAGGGAATCGGGAACTAGCGCAGCTTTTATGGGGGATACCAGTTCAAGCTGGTTCCCGATTCCCTTTTACCGTTCGAAATGCACTTGTGTTTACAAACGTGACTCATTATCATAAGCGATGCATCGCGCGCGCTCGGTAACGGAATTGCACTCGGGATACGGGGACCATCCAATGTACGCTGGGCATGAAGAAGAAATCGCGTCGTTCAAACATTAACACGAGTCGGAAATTTAACATGTTCAAGATCGAGAGGGGAGCTCTCAGAATTTAACGAGAAATTTCACTTTTCTTCTGGATCGTAAGTAAACTTCAGTACAACCATCTTAATCATCGATGTCTACTTGTAGCTCAGGTGGCATATCTAGTAATTTGGGGGCCGTTTTGAAGGTGAAATCTGATGTTTTTTGTTGGAAAATGTTGGTTTTTGGGACAGTGACAGGGTTATGTTGTCCAGCTCGCACTATTAGCTTGGACCTTACTATCGCCAGACCATGTCTGAATGTTAAAAAGGCGATAAGTTGGGTCCAAGTTACTTGGACTAGTGTAATCCTAGAAATGTGATGCTCTGCGCGCTGAGCGAACCAAAAATCATCGATCGATCATACACATGTAGATATCTGCGTGCACGTTTCAAGTGTCAGGTTGGCTCAGTGCGGAAAGGGCATATTTTTCATCGTTTTGGCCTAAAAACTGACAAAAGTTAGGCGCAACTTACGTGAGTATGTCAAGATGTATAGTACGAAGTTTAGGGGCAAATTGTGCAGCGGTTCTGTGGGAAATGTCTGTGTTTTGATGGACGTTTTTGTACTTAGTTGGTGTTTTGTAGAAGCAACCAATTTTGTGGGGTCCATGGTTCTAGGAGTAGTATCCGACTAGAAACTGCTGTTTTTCTTCAGGCACGTCAGGTGTGAAATATAGACAATTTGGCAATCTTATTTTTGGTCGTGCTAGAAAAGTAGAAGGCACACAGCCACAGGTACTTTTTACTTTTAGAAATAGCAAAGACCCGCAAGGTATATTTTGTTATTCATACTAATTGATTGTTGTACATGTACATTTTTAAGTTCAATTAATCAAAAGTCACATTGTGAAATGGAAGGTTTTGTTTCAAAATATACAAAAAGAGCATGTACACCAATATATTTCCATGCCAAAAATAACTTTCATACACGAAATTCTTAAAAAAAAAAAAAATAGCATGAGCACTATGTACTGGGGGGAAAAAAATGAAGTTATGACAGCTGGCTGGGATTTTTGAAAGAAAACCAAAAAATTAATAAATTCCAAAAAATGAAAAAGAGAACAATTAACCCTATAAACCCTCCTCAATCTTCCAAAAATCATCATGGCGGTTTTGAGGATTTTTGAGGATTTAGGATGAATGGTGTTTGAGAAACATGAGGATTTTGGAGGATTGAGGATGAATGGTGTTTTAGCACATGAGGATTTTGGAGGATTGGGATGAATGGTGTTTGAAAAAGAGAAGGATTTTGGAGAATTGAGGATGAATGCATTTTGAGAGGCAGGACTGTCTGACGATTTTGAAGGATTGAGGTGCTGGGTATCCCTTCATTTGAACAGAGGTGCAAAATTTTGGAGGATGTTGGCGGATTCCTGGCACAAAAGCCCTAGAAAGTTAGGGTTAATCTTCATAAAATACTTTGCTTCAGGAACTAATCTGGGTTTTTATTTTGTGTGTGTTAAATTTGTGATACTAAAGTCTGATATTTTCTACCCCTAGAAATTCCACCAGTGCTAGGCAGCGATGTCCCTCCACCCATCCAGCCCGGCGAGATGCCCCCGCCCTACTCCCCTCCGGTCCAGGGGGGCCCCGGTGGCGGAGTGCCCATGATCAACTGCCGCGTCTGTCAGGCCATGATCAACCTGGAAGGGAGGATGCACCAGCACGTGGTCAAATGCAGCATCTGTCACGAAGCCACTGTGAGTAAAATTGTCACTGTTGGGCAAAAAAAAAAAAAGTTGGTCTCTGGTCAGCGCGCGCGTCGATTGTAATCATGCGCGTCGATCTTTTTTTTGCAAAATGTTCCGCGGTAGCTCCAACAGCGCCCTCTATTTCCGCACCTCCTCAATTTTTTTTTACCAAAGAGCACCAAGGAATGGGAAATTGCACCAAGGCAAATGATGGAAAGCACCAAGGCAAATTATGGAGGACACCAATGTACATGAGGACACCAAAAAAGCAAAATAGTACCCCACCTTGTCTGTACAATCCAAGCTTGAAGAAAAAAAAAAAAAGGAAAAAAAAAAAAAAAAAGCCGCGTGGCCGCGTCAATTCCGGAACTTTGGTCTGACCAGAGACCGAACATTTTTTTTTTTGGCCTTATCACGAACTGACTTAAAACTGCTTAAAACCCTAACCACCCCAACTCCATCAAAATCCATCCCCCCATTTTGTTGGATTTTGGGGACTTGGTCCAGAAGGCCTGGCGTGACTAAATATTGATGGA
The DNA here is from genome assembly GCF_015706575.1 of Patiria miniata. NCBI lineage: Eukaryota > Metazoa > Echinodermata > Asteroidea > Valvatida > Asterinidae > Patiria > Patiria miniata. The sequence continues at coordinate 5,156,232 of NW_024037070.1, read as the reverse complement.
GTATGATGGACTTGGGCCTAATGGCCTGAAGCAGTGCTTGGTTCATCCGATTGATTTTGCCTAGCTTCCTGTATTGCTATTGTGATAAAAGCCATGTGTAGCAAGTTCATGAATGTCAACCAGTGTGTCAGTGGTGGATTCAATTATGTCATGTACAGTTTTGTATTGGACGCACAGTGATTGATGGATTTTGATGGACTTGGTCCAGTTCCTAGTAAAAGATGCTAGGGAGTTTGGGTTCATCAATAATTTTGGTTTCATGAACTGACAAGCAAGCATGTGGTGGAAATGCAATTCGGAGAAGAAACGCTTTGAAGGGTTTGACACAAATTTACTCCATCTGTTTACTTATTTGTGGGGTTACACAAACATTTAACCCTAATTGCCCTGATTCCTTCAAAATCCTCTTTGCCAAAGTGGAGGATTTTGCAGGATTGAGTTTACATGGCAAAAGTGCGTTACTGATTTCGTAGGATACACTGTGTCAAGGTCTTGGGCCGGACCTTGTGTTGTTTTTCCTCAGCCATGCATAAATAATAATAATAATAATAATAATAACTGGATTTATAGCGCGCCAAATTGCCAAAGGATACAAGGCGCTGAAATAGGCCTGGATTATGCTAGAAATCCTCCACGGACCATATTCAAGTAATAATGGAGGAATTTGCAGTATTGAGGCTATATGTTATTTTTCCATGAGGCCAATTGGAGGATTTTGCAGGATTGAGGCTACATCCTAGCAAAAAGGCCAGGGGAGTTAGGGTTAAATTTGGATTGACTAGACTCTGTTCTGAGTTGTTCTGAACGACTGCAACAGTTGATCATTTGATGTGGTTGCTCCTGTTTCAAATGTCAATTGTTCATGTACTTAATTCAAAATCTTTCAAATAAGTTTGTTTGGTGTGACTTAAGAACACCGGTTTGAAATGGAGGTAACTTTAGGAAAATAAAGAGTTATCAAGGATTTAATAGAGCTGTCTTGCCCTGGCTCAGCAAATTCAAAGGGCGGGGAGGGGGGGGGGGAGGTAGGGGGCGGGAGTGTGATATGTAAATTAGAGCTTCATCATAACTATGGATGGCAGATCGCAGGGTCTGTGGGTTTGTTCTTGTTAATAAGTATCAGTTGCTTGTAGTATTAGGGTAGTTCATGGTTTAAAATCCAGACAATTTGTATGAATTAAGGTTTGAACTGGGGGGGGGGGGGGGATGTGGATTTATGGGAATTACGGGAATCAGGTACCCGACTGAAATAAACCCCATCCTAAATTTCAAATCATGGAAGTTGCTGTTCACAATATACTACCACATGGGTGTGTCAGTACAGACAAATACAAGTGTGTACAGTGAGCTCTTTAGCTTGACAGTGGAAATTGCATTTTTGCAAGCCTCATCAAACGTGAATCTCTTTTGTTTTTCCATGTAACCTGGTTTTCATTTTGAAAAGTCCCCATAAATGACAGTCGTAACCTTTTTTTTTCATTGTCTGAGAACTTACTAAGTAACATGTGAAGTTGGTTACAGGTACCCAATCCAATGATCAGCAGCCGATTTCACGAAAAAGTACGCAGCTTGCGCCATGTGTAAGACATACGCAACAAATTTGTGGTGCAGTTGCGCAATAAACTTACGATCGATGTCACAAAACTTGCCGTAGCTGCGCATCGTTTTAAATAATTCACACATATTAGATGAGGATAAAAGCAGCATTTACGATGGCTGTTTGTGTGTGAATTTGTTCGTTCGTGAAACAGTCGTTGGATCACCTCAGCCCGCCATTTTGAAAATTGTTTTGTCTGACTTTCTTCGGAATCATAAAAACACAAAGCGGTTCTTATTTAGAATGTGAAATGAAACTTTCTCAAAATGGAAAAATCATAGGAATTATTAAAGATTAGCTATCAACGCACAATTTGTAGTATGCATACATGCACCTACATGCAGTGTGAGCTTTACGAGAACATTAATGTACGTGTTAGAGAGTTTTACGACAGCCTCTTAGACAGAAGTATTGCTTTTTTAATACCATACTGACTGTGACGGAAATCAAAACTAAATTACATGTGAACATGTTTGTACAGGTTTCTTATCTACATGTAAATACCTCTAAATAGATTTTATTCTATTATGAGTTGTCAGTTGTGGTTTTCGTGGCCAAACTCCATTTTGCAAGCATCCCTGCAAACCTATTGTATATGTGCATCCTCATACAGGTACATGTAGTATGTACCGGCGTCTGGTACGTGGTCCATCTATCAAAATTGAAACTTACTTTGGGGTTTATTTGAAAAAATGAAACTTGTGGAAATTAGTCCAAGTAAAAAATATATATCGCTTTCCCGTCCCCGCACGCTTCATTGTTCTTCTGCCCACCTCCTTTTTTTTGCAATGATTGTCTTAACAAAATTATTGCAATGAAGAAAGGGTTCATTAATTAAGGCTCCTTTGGACTCAATTTTATATCAGCAACAGAGTTGAGAAAATGGACGAATCAATCCGCAAATTTGGAAAATCGGCCAAAGAAAAGAAAAAGAAAAGCAGAAAACGCTCGCCTCCTTCATTTTTCTAACAAGCTCGGACGAGAAACTATTTTTTTTTATATTAATTCGGCCTTAGGCTACTGGTTAATGTCAGTTTTGTTTAATATGAAAAGGGGTTACGTGTGTCCTGTAACTTGATCAGTCTGAAACTTTTGACGACTCAAATTCTCAACTGGGAAATTTTAACGCACACTGCACATAAAAAAAGGAGTCACAAAAATTGCCAGAAACACATTTCTGTTTGTTTGTAGCCCCTGATAACAGTCAGCATTCTATATGCGTAATCGTAATTTGGACAAAGGGCCCCACAGGAATCTTTTGTATTATTTGGGTGGTCCCGTGACCTTATTCAAACAATGCAACAGGCAAAGGTTGAGTAAGTTTCTATAAAGAGTTCTTCTCCCCAAAGGCTGTTGTTAGTTCAATTTCCAAGAGTGCACACAGACATGTACATTTGTACATTTTACATGATCAAAATTCAATAGCATCATACAGGAAGTTTGACAGAAAAGAAATTGCAAGTTGTACATATTGTCTCATGTACATGTACATGGACTTGTCTTTGAATGCAATGCCATTACACAATATCAATTTCCCTGTACTGTTGTACAGGCATTGCGTACATGTACATTGTACATGTGTACATTGTTTAACGTTTGTACATGTACATTGTTTGTACATGTATAAATGTGTGTACATGTGTGGTTACATAAATGTGTATAACTTAGCACGCATGTTTAAAAGTGTACCAAAACAAAACTTCCATAGTCCTATGTAACTTCCCTAAATCTACCAAAAAACTACACTCTGGTTTGGCAGTATTTTGATTGATTCAGGAAAGTTCTATAATTTACTTTATTGATGTTCTAATATTTGTGTAAGCACTTAAGAATATTTCCACAAAATATCATGAAATGCAGGAAGTGTTTTTGAAAAAAAAAGGGGGTAAATATAAAGTTGTCTCGATTTTGATGAGTCACTGTACATGTATGTTTTTTTATGTTTATGTTTAAAATTTACAGATTTTGAAAGTTACACAGTACTTTTTGTTTCAATATGATCTAAATGTTGGCGGCTACACAAATTATTTGGATTTGACAATTGCCAATGACCGACCTTTGAGATTGATAAAGTTGGTATCAAAAAGAAAATCTTGTGACACCGATCTTTGCCTTGGTGTTGGTTTCAAGGCAACTTGACGTTCATTCTGATAACCAATTTTTTTTTTGCGGATCATGTGTCATTCCATGATAACACAGATGGGCAGTAATGTTATTGTCAAAGTTGAGTTGATAACAACTTATGTAAGGCCAAAAAAAAAATAGTTCTGCTTCCGGTTACCAGGCCTACCCAGTTTTGACAGCCCCTACACTAATCTTGTGTGGGAAAAGTGAGGATAAAACCCTGAAAATCATCAATTACTACCTTTTACCCTTGACTACATGCAGACACCTCCATATGGTCGTACAGCAAAAATTGCCCCCCCCCCCCCCCAAAAAAATTCCCTACCTACCTACCCTATTTTCAAATGCCATGTAATCGGCAGCAGAACTATTTTTTGGGAGCCTCGATACCGAACTTGCATAACACTTGCAACCCTGCATGTGCTTCAAGTTTGTAATCAAGAACCAATTTAAAAACAAAATTTGATGAGGATTAACATCTTATGAAGTCCATATCACCTTTTACTTTTCCAGGTTTTTTTTTTTCATCTCTTCATTTAGTCCTCAACGAAACCTTTTTAAATAACATTGTTGTTTGGTTAGTGTATTATCACATTTTTTTTTATTTCACTGTGATAATTTTCTTTATGTTTCCTTTGAAAATAAAACTAGCTGTCAAACTTTCAGGTCAAGCTCAACTAGTTGAACATAATGAACATAATCCAGTTACTTTGTTTTCACTTACATCTTCAGGGTGAGTAAAAAAAAAGGATACCCAAATGGCAGAACCATTTTCTTAATAAAGTTAAGATATGAAAGCCCAATTAACAAGCTTTCTTTTAGTACAAGAATCATTCATTCGGAATTTAAACACAACCACCGTTTTAAAGTTCTGTCCACGGTTCTTTCAGCAAAACGAAACAATTCACACGCATCCCTATGTGAATTGTTTTCGTTTTGCTGAAAGAACACTTAAAACGGTGGTTGTGTTTAAAACTCCGTAACTTGAAAATTACCTGAGTGATTTGAAGGATTCTTGTACTTAAAGAAATGAATTGGGCTTTCATATCCTGGATTTTGAAAGTGCTACATGCAGAACTTCACTAAAACCATGGTCCCGACAATTGGGTTTCTGGTTTTATTACTCACCCTGTATAATTGTCTTGTTATTTGAAACGTAATGAACCCCTTAAATATATTTCTTTCCTGTCAATTTCCAGCCAATCAAAGAAGCCCCAGCTGGCAAGAAGTATGTCCGCTGTCCGTGCAACTGCCTACTTATCTGCAAGCTGTCATCCAAGCGGATTGCATGCCCCAGGGCTAACTGGTGGGTCTCCTTAACCCTACAAATTCCATCAAAATCTAATAACTGGTATTAATTGATTTTGATGGCTCCAGAAACTGGAGTATAGCGGACTTGCAAAATTTGACACAAATAAGTTTCGTAAGCCATTTGAGTTGAATAAGAAAAACTAGAAGATTTTTTTTTTCATTGAAAATTATAACTATGAGTGGAATTTTGTTGGATTTTGATTGTTGGATTTCCATGGACTAAGGAAGGATTCTACCCAAACTTCAGAGGAATTGGGTTTAAGCATTGTTTAATATTAACCCTTACCATGCTAACTCCCTCTTTTGGGTGTTTTTTTTGTGAATCCATGAAAATCCAACAAATGCAAAGCCTGGTTGCTCCTGAATCCTCCAAAACCCAACGGATATAGCTAAGACTTGTTCTGCCCATTGATCATTTGTCAGCGAATTGCAACCACAAAGTGCCTGCTGTTGTTATGTTTCCTGTGTGCATATCACAGGAAAAGGTGAATTACAAATCGTAAAAACTCCAAGATTAAATATTTATAATCTTGCTATGTCGATTCACAAAGTGATTCTTGTTTGAATGGGTAAATAATGTAGTATTTTCTCTTTGCATATTTTTTAATGTGTTTTTTTTAAAGCTGGGTCAATTTCTTTTCTTGTGTGTGGAAATAAACATCATTTTTTTGGACGAGATGATGTGACTTTTGTGCGTACATGACACATGTGAATATTTTTGAAAAAGTTTGTTCCTTTGTTCTGATTGGCCAACAGTAAGCGAATCATCAACCTGGCGCCGATGACGACTGTTGCAACTCCCTCGACCACGAACACCCTGACCACTACCTCTGGCTACCGCGTGGTGTGCGGTCATTGCAACGAGCGATTCAGGGTGAGCCCATACAGCTATATTTGAAATACTAGAGCGCTATTAAACTCATTCCCTCGCACAGAATACAAACGTCCTGGCTACGTGAGATTTTGAATTTCACGTGCTCATAATATGTATTAAAACTAGGCAGGAAATTCCTCATGGCAAGCTCTAACACGGCTGTATAGGTGCAGTTTCTATCAGCATGAAGAAATGTCATCTTCAGTGCATGTGCGCACGTGTGTGTTGTTTGTGGAAAAGGAAGTCAAACGCTTATTTACTAATTGTGCATTGCAGTTTTTGTAGTATCACTTTCCTTTACACATCAGTTTTGAGTACAAGCACACAACTGCAAATAGCTGTAGAAAATGCCGCAGGAAGTTGTAAGCAATCAGTGGGTTTGGGCGTAAGCACGGATGTGCCTGGCAAGCTTCGTTGTGTTCTGCCAGGTAGTAACACCAACTCTCTGTCACCATAAATTTGACAGAACTGTCGCTCAGCAAAGAGAACTGGCAGCAAGCAGTGTACATTACACGATGTACATGTAAACACATTTGGGGATTGTACTCTGGTTTTACTAAGTAGTTTGATTCAGTTAAGATATATAAAGTTATTTTAGGTGGAAAGGGCTTAAAACCCTTGGGAGCATAAGTACATTGTAAATGAAGATTTCTTTGAATTGTTTTTTCTAGTTTCCACACTCGTCAACCCTGGCCAGATGCCCCTACTGTCGAAGAGTGTAAGTTGTCAGTTTGTTTGTTAGTTGTTTGTTTGTTTGTCATTATTCGGCAATTGACAGGATAGCCCACGGAAGTCTCTCGACTTACTTCCAGTGGGGTCCCTTGTTAGAAGATGTGGAAGGAAATTAACAGTTTTAGTGGTGGGAGGAAAACCCCAGGATTATTTTCTAGGGAAACCCACTGAATCAGGTAGGGACTGAATACCCAATCCACATATTGGCCCAGTTGGGATTTGAACCCAGGTCACCGTGGTAGAAGGCGAGGAAAGTACCGCTACGCCAACCCGACTCCCAGTGTTGGGCTTGCCCTTTGTACCCAACGCTGTCAAAAAGCTTGCACAACAATTTCCACAAGCTAGCTCGGATGAGACCCAAACTGATAACATCTCTGCAGTGCAGATGTCTTAGCCATAAAGCACCCAGCTTAATAGCGCCAGCTGGCCAGCTCAGCTGTGCATCGGAACCGGGTACCCGAGCACCCGAGCACCCGACCGTTGATGTCAGGTTCCAGAATATGGGGTCGAGTACCAAAACCAACTTTATGCTGCTCCTTAAAATTCCTAATAGGAGATTCCGATGGTTTGTATAAATTTTCTGTTTTGAACTTGCAGATCGTCTGTTGGACAAGCCTATGCTAAAAACAGGTGCATCATCTACACTGTGATTGGACTGATTTTCCTGGGCGCTGGCATTGGTGTCACGGTATGGCCATGTTTTATTTTTCTGTGAAATAGTTGTTGCAAACACCTTACAATTTGTTGCAAAGACCTTGTATTTAAACCTGTATTTCCAATATTATACACGCTCAAATTAATAATGGAAATAATTTGGTGCGAATTGCTGTGCCTTCAGCTGTAAAATTCCAAGCAATTGACCGATCCGTTAAGACTCATTCAACGGTGCATTGCTGTTATTGCCAAACTTTGGAGAGTCATTTCAGTCAGGGCAAGCGCAGGCATGTTCCTCTTTCGACAATGTTGCAAATTTTTTTATACATTTTTATAAATATGCAAAAATTAGTGAGAGTGTTTATGCCACAAAGTTATGGGACTTAGCGTGTGGTTTTAATCACACAAAGTTATTTTGTGATACCACACAAAAACTTTGTGTACATATTTCACCTGAAACCGGTGCCTGAACTGATTGAAAAAGACGGAAAAACAAGGAACGAGACATTGCCGCGACACAAAGGCGTTGCAATAAAATCTTGTATATGTATGTGTAAATACACCTTAACCCTAATCCCCCAGGCCCGCTTTGCCAGGAACCATCCTCAATCCTGCAAAATCCTCCAATTGCCACCATGTCAAAATTGGGTTCAGCCTCAATCCTCCAAAACCGTCCGATATTTCTTGCACTCGTTCAGTGGGAGGGTTGACCATTGCCTCAATCTTTCAAAATCCTCCAACAATTAATCACTGTTAACGGGTTGAGTGCCGATGACATTCAAAAGCAGTGCGGACTACATCAAGCAGTGCTCAGTTATGCATGACTTGAACGTAAGCAAAGCTGGGTACAACCTGCGAACTCGACACAGTGCATCCTCCAAAATCAACCGATGTTGTTTTGGCCATTCGGCCTCAATCCTCCAAAATCCTCCAAAACTGCCTGGAGGATTTTGGAGGATTGAGGAGGGTTAGGGTTCCTACAAAGAGTTAATTGTAAATGGTCTGGTTGTATTCGTCCACAGATTGGGACCTACTCTCTGGCTGAGAACCAAGGCGGTATCTACTTTGTGTGGATCGGTGAGTGAATAACTTACTTAAAATTAATTGGCTGTATTGAAACCAGGCTGGGTTTTTTTTTTGGACTACCCCGTGCAGTGCCACAAACACCACGGTTGTTATTCCCATCCTGAGTAAGTTTTGATCAGGGCAAGGACGCTAGGTGGCCAAATGGTTAATATGAGACATAACACGATACTAGCGCTCTAATAGCAGCGTGTGAACATATCTTATCAAATGATGGTCAAAACATCATCAAACTAATGTTGATCTAGTCCGCTATTTATAGAGAGTGCGATGGACATAGTGTACACATGGAGCATAGACCATGTGGATTTTCTTTTTAATGCGGATCAACCATAGTTCGCACATTATAGTCTACTGGAACCAAGGATTCCTCAAAAGTGCCCTAGGCACTGCAGCTCGCAAGCCTGAAGAAACATGTAAAAGAGGAGACAATGAGAAGAAAAAAAATTACAGTTTTAAGAGGTGGGAGGAAAACCCTAGAAGAATATTCTGTAGAAATCCCACAGAATCAGGTAGGTTAATAGGCAAGGACTGGCAGGGGCTAAAAAGCCAATCAGGTAGGGACTGAAAAAACCCATCCATCGAACCCCAGCCATAACGGTGGAAGTCGAGGCAAGAAGCCACTGCCCAAACCTGACTTCCCATAGACATCTGTGATTAAACAGTTACAACGCACATCACGCAGCGACCACCATTCCAACCAATGGTCCTTGAATGAGCACTTCACCCTGATGTAAGCTGTGAAGTTGATTTGACCTCATGACCTTTCACCTTTGACATTCCCAGGTGCCTTTGTGGTCGGGATCCTGAACCTGATGCGAGCCGTGTACTACGGGGTCATGAAGGTTAGTACCCTGGAGACGGATTAGACGGGGAAACCCCAACTGCAAGAGAAAAAAGAAGACCCTACGCAGCTTGACAGTGAGAAATTATACCAGTCTACATTTGGAGTCGGGCTAGGCTAAGGCTTGGCTTGGCTTGGCCTGGCTTGACCAGGGGCCAATTTTTTTCTTGGATCTGCTTAGAACAGAAATTTGCTAAGCGCAGAAAAATACCGGTCACCAGTGAAATGTCATGTGAAATGTTTTACTTCTCACTGGTGCCCAGCTGATTTCTGCTTAGGACATAAATCTGCTAAGCACTATTTTTCTGCTTAGCTTCTCAATAAAATTAGGCCCATACAATTTATACAAAGTTCAAAATGAGGAGACTTATTCATATGAGGAGACTTAAGAGATAACTAGTAAAAAAAAAAACGACATAAGAATTTGTTAAAAGGTACACACAGAAATACAAACCAGGCATAACTGCGGAGGACAAAATAAGTGATCTAATCTCTATTTCGATTTTGTTCTAAAATTAAATTCTGAATCCCTTTCTGTACCATAACCAGGAAATCAGTATTTCCAGGGATGTTGTCGAGTCCATCACAAGTCCCTGCAAGTCCATCACAAGTCCTCCACAAGTCCTCCAGTCCCAATTCAACTTACAAGCTGTTCAAATGAGCTTTGACAAAGGCTTCCTTTGTTATTGTTCATCCACTGTTATTTGTGACTGGACTTGTTATTTACTTTTGACTGGAGTTGTGATGGACTTGTGATGGGCTCAACTACATCACTGGTTATTTCACATATCTACAGTGTAGACAAGGTTTATCTTATAGCATGTTGAAATCTGGTGAAAAAATTTATCACTTCTTGTATTTAGGTGCTGCTAAAAACAAAACTTCACTCAGAAAAATCATATTTGGCTCAAAAATATGTGAAGTAGTCCTGGTTTTGGAATCAAACTTCCAGCGGTAAGATCATGTGGCCAGAATGTTGAGGTCATTCATTTTATATGGAAACAAACAAAAATTACTGGTTTGAAAATGTTTTCTGTGAAAAAAAGATGCTTAAGATTTTTGTCTTGATCGAATCGACAGGATTTTATGAACTACATGGGTTTCTTTCGTGAGAGATTTTTTGACCATTTGCTTTCAAGTGATATTTTCTAACGAAGATGACTTTGGGGAGAGATATCACCCTATTTCTCACCCATGTTTCACTGTATGTCTGTCACTGTGTGTCACTCTCTGTCTCCCGAATTACTCCGGTTAGTTTCGGTTCTTAAAGGGCCCATGTAATGTAACTTTTTTTTAATGCGACCCTTGGAAATGAACCTTTGTATCCTGTAAACCTTATTCTCAATTTTCATTTGGCCATTTTATGCTAATGAAAATTTGCATATTCATGAGCAAAAGTGTGATGTCATTTCAGGCAGAAACCTCAATGTCACAGCTATTTTGGTATCAACATGTTTCCACAATTTTGGCTATTTTGCTATCATAATTTTTTTGGGTGAGTCGTTGATTCAGTACATGACAGGCCAATTAGCTAAGTTTTCCACAAATGTTTTCAGTGAGCAACTTTTAGGGTTCACAGTTTTAACAGAAAATCCACCAAACTGAACAGTGTCTTCCTGAAATGACATCACAGCAACAGCACCCTCATTTGTCAAGAAAAGCATGGAAAATTGGAAATGCTTAAAAAAATGTCCTTTACAATAAGATTAACCGAAAAAGGGATGTCAAATAGTTTTCATACATTTAGGAGTACAGTTCATGTCATGGGCGCTTAAATAGTCCATTGCTGCGTATTTCAACATGGACAAGATATTTTTCAAAAACTTGATACACCTAATTTCAGTAGAACCCTCCATTAAGCCCCGCCCACTGTGTGGGGAAACAACACGTGCAAGTCCCCCATGCCACACTGCATGTTACAGCCACGCGCGTCGTACGTGCTTGTACTTGACTTGAATCACAAATCTCTGATAATGTAGTTTAAAAGAACCCCCGGAAATGGTTCTGATAATAATGCTTAATCGGCTAATTAGTAATCCTCAGATTGTAATCTGACGATATCATCGCGACATGTATTTATATTATTGTAAATAGGATTAAAAATCTGCTGTAATTTTTTACAAAATTCTTCAAAACTGTCGTCATTTCTCCAGCGGGTTGGTAAAGAAAGAAGTCTTAATCTTGAGTATCAAGCACACTTTAAAAAAAATGGAGTAAGGTAACTCAACATAGTACGAATCGTGCGGTAACACATTGACGTCACATTACAATCGCATACTATATATATATGTACAAAAATTTATATCAGAATCTGTTTAAAATTAGCTTTGTAGAAGGTAGCGCATCATTCTACAATATTTGCGTAAAGTTGATCACGAAGTTAAGTACTGCGAAACAAAATGTTGCATTTAGCCGTCGGATTCCGTACAAGATTAACATTTGTGTATTTCCCGTTGAAATTAGTATTTCACAGTTTCATCCCATACAAAGAAATTAAAAATACTATGCTGCACATTGATTCACGCCTCATTGTAAACAGTTTTGTTACACAGAATTACAAAAAAATGTAGTTTTTTTACACGCAAATACTTGACGCTGATGTATTTTTCTGTCAAATAGCTTAGTTCCATATCTGGGAAAACAGATTATGAGTTTTTATATGTGTTGGACACATTGTTAACCCCAACCACCCCAACCCTTCAAAATCCAACTGCATGTTTTGTTGGATTCTGTTGGAGTGAGGACTGCACAAGTAAACTGATTATGCTTTACATGGGGTCAGGCATACCACCATAATCAGAGTCCAACAGTTTGGGTGTGGAGTTTATCACGTGGTGTTGGATTTTGAAAGAGTGAGGAAGGTTCCTAGTAAATCATTCAAGGGTTAGCGTTAAGGGTGTTTTCCACCCCATGCCCATAAGACCAAGTTTTGATGGGCCAAGTTTGCAAGAAATAGATCCCCGTAGAAAAAAAAGATAACACCCAGGTGAAAAAAACATCTTCATGTTGAAGAAGGAAGTGCTTTTGTGAGCTCGGATGTTGAAAAAAAAGAGCAAATCTATCTGGAGTTCAATTGATGTTTGGAAAGGCAAGCATGGTTTCTCAAACATATTGTCCATTAATACCAAGAAAACAATGTATATTTTCGAGTGTACAACTATTGAATCAATATTGTAACTCTTTTTTTCGTCTATTCATTTTATGTACTCAAAGCATTTATTGGTTTTTTTCCTCTGCAGTAAAAGCATGAATTTGAAATTTGAAATTTCTTTTAAATTTGTTTTTGTATGATTTGATTTATAATAGAAATTCATGTATATTTGCTTTATATAAATCCACTAAAATTGTATTTCTTCTAAACTTTAAAGGTTAAGTATCAAACCAAGTTCAGGTGAAATTCTGTCAGTAATGTGGTGATAAAATTTTGCCCAAAACTTCAAATTTACTTTAAAAACTTGTGGAATTATAGATATGTTTTTTTTTCAACATTCGGATTCAACTTTGCATTTTGTATGTAATTATTTTTGTATTAAATTCAGTATTCAAGGCATCGTGTACAAATTTGGGAATGGTTTCTTGGGATTCACATTTTGAAAACTTGCTTTTGTAAACTGTTTTTGGTCATTTGGGCAATGGATCTGATATTTCAGACGTTTTATTCAATGAGGAATTTTTGGACTAAAATGACTGTACAGATTATCAAATTATGAGCTTTTTTGGTGTTTTTTTTTAATACCCAATACCTTTGTTTTTGATTTTCTAAGCTGCGATTTATTTCCAATACTGTATAGAGGAATAGTGTCGGGATTTTTGATTAATAACATTCAATATATAACATAGAAGTTAATGTATTTTTGAGAAAAAAATCTGAACAGAGATTTTCTCCTTAAAATCGTAGGTTACTGTTGATTGCTTCATCAATCTTTGTCCTGATGGGTCACTCTGTATAAATTTAGGGTTCAAATTGTGACATTTTTTCTGTCCCTGCTACCTGTGAACTTCGAAATTTGCTGTTCAAGTGTCATTAAATAGTTCAAACTATTCTCATTTGTTGGGTTGGTAGTTTGCTTTACATAATCACTCTCCGGGGATGAAGGCATTAATACCTCAATCCTCCAAAATCCTTCTGGTGGTTTTGGAGGATTTTGGAGGATTAATTGTTTTGGAGAAACATGAGGATTTTGGAGGATTGAGGATGAGTGGTATTTTAGCGCATGAGGATTATGGAGGATTGAGGATGAATGGTGTTTTAGCACTTGAGGATTTTGGAGGACTGATGATAAATGTTGTTTGAGAAACATGAGGATTTTGGAGGATTGATGTTGAATGGTGTTTGAAAAACATGAGGATTTTGGAGGATTGAGGGTGAAGGGTTTTGAAGCACATGAGGATGTTGGAGGATTGAGGATGAATGTTGTTTGAAAATTTCGGAGGATTGAGGATGAATGCATTTTGAGAGGCAGGACTGTCTGACGATTTTGAAGGATTGAGGCGCTGGGTATCCTTCATTTGAACATAAGTGCAAAATGTTGCAGGATTTTGGAGGATTGAGGAGCAAAAAGGGCCTGGGGATTAAGGTTAAGTAGTGCATACAGAGTTTACAAAATCGTAGACGTCAAATGTAACAGGGACAGGAACTAAGTGGACCCCAAATTTGAATAACTCAGCTCTGGTTCTGATGATTACCTAATACAACCATTGATCTTCATATTTTTGTTGAATGTTGATCAAGAGCAATTAATGATTAGGAATACATTCTTCAAGAATTTTTTGTGTGTGTATCGTTTCTTTTGCACTAATCCTATGTATAGTAATCTAAAACCACTATTGAAAATTATTTTTAAAAGTATAGTTAAATTTAATGATGCTATAAAAATATTACCGACAAAAAAATTGTATTACTCCTGAAAACTGTAAAATAGTAAAACTCAAGATGAACCGAAATTCAAGGCATATTAATCGTTCAGACGGATTACTGTGGGCTGCTCTCTGATATTAAATTGCATTTTCAATTGTAACAATAAAGCAGTGTTTGTGTTATTTTTTAATCATGTGTGGTCTTAAAATTGTGCCAAAAAAATATGAAGTGGAAATTGGGGCTATTATAAAAAACAGAAAATAGAAAAACTGCTACAAATGTTTGGAACAGACAAAAGAAAATGAAACACCTGTACAACAATGTTAATATTTCATAACATTTGCATCTTTAATACTTATCAGTTAATAATGACAGTGATATAACCTGATCTTCAATGACTATATTTCTTTTTCTGTGATACACAGCACCAACCTGGGAAGGGTCATATTAAACTTGGGAAGAAAACTTGTTAATTATGCCATGCACAACCTGCGAAACCAGGTATTCAATCGCAAAAAAAACCAAACACAGACTGTTCAGCATTCAACAGATGCTTTCACTGTTTAATCACAATCAGCCGTGAAACTTTCAACAGGTGGATTAGCAAGCTTATGCGTTGTGGGTATCTCTTAGGGTGTTCTTTGTTTTAATCCATCATTCTCAGTACCACCCTAAAGCGCCCTGCCTGTTATTCCTTTTAACGTCTCAAACCTTGTCAACACTATGGTTTTACGAATTCACTAAGGAGTAAATACAGTACAATGTAATACAAGTGTTTAACCCCAATGCAAACATACATTGTGTTAAGTTGGCCTTTAAGTCAAAATCAATCAAGTGACTGTTTTTAACAGTTCAGAGCTCCCAGCCTACAGAAAGCAGTATTGACTGGCTGTGACTGTTTATGGAACTTGATCTAGCTATGCTTTGACTGTAGGTGATTGGTAAGCCAGCTGTGCCTGCCACTTGCCAGCTTTTGTCTGTTAACTGAATTTGACTAGTCACATTACTTGCTTGAAATATGATCTGACTGTTGATGGCTAGCCTGTATAAAAGGCATGGCAGGGAAGAGGATTAATTATTTTATTGACTGTCTGTGACAGTTCAGACAACAGGAGGGTTGGGTTTAATTCAGTAACAATGAATGCACATATGGTTTACGCGTGCCTATTCCAGTGATACAAAAAACACTGCCCTCTAACTCCGCCTTCAACGCATAAGGTCAATAGTGTTTTCCTGAAATGCGAAGCAGCGAAATTTCCAATTCTAGAAAATCATTTTACAATTGATATATTCATGCATTAGTCAAACCAATCTCAAAAATGTATTTCATCTGAAAAATATTAAAACTATACTAAAGCATACTAGGTTTATATTCTTACAAAAATAGGAATTCACTCTCATATAGTACTTTATTATTTTTTTTTTAAGGAAAAGGTTTAAGATCTAAAGTTTATTGCAGAAGACAGAGGTTTTTAGTCTGGTAAGTGAATGACTCTTCAAGATATTCGGACAAATTCACGACAGCAAAATGAAAACAAATACGTTACTGCCAAATCAGAAAACAAATTTCAACATCAATATAACTCCACATTTCTGCTCTTGATTCATAATGATGTGGAAACAACACAATACATAGATCCTCCTTTTTCAATTTCAAAATGAAAAGAAAAAGCCCACGCTAATTAGCAAATAAAATTTGAACGAGAGCTGTGATACACAAATATATTCAGAAACACAAATGTAAACATAAATTTATCCAAACACCACACTTGATATCAATATAACGGTAAAATTTGCACACAAATAAATCTAGGCATAAACAATGTAAAATTATTTTTCCTAATCTTAATTCCCCCAAACCATCTGAAAATCATCTTAAAAAGTTGTGGTTTAATTTAACCATTTCACTATCAAGCTGTTACTGTTACAAAGTTACCAAATTATTTCACAAGATATAAGCCACAGTAGGTGACACGGACTTCAGGGCCATATTTTCACTGCGCTGCTAAACAACAAATTTAGCTTGGCAAATTTATGTGCTAAGCGAAAATCAGCAAGGGACCAGTTACAAGCAATGTGCATTGCATGACATTTTGGGTGGTAACCGGTAAGCAAGTAGTTTCAATGCTTAGCAGATTTCTAAAGTTGTAAGCATGATTGGGAAAAAAAGGTAGCTTGACGATCAGACATTCACGTGGGCATGAACGCCAGCCAATTGGAGTGGTCTTTAGAAACTGTGACGTCATTTTGATCAGAAATGTGGACTAAGCTGTGGATTGGTCGATTTGGATGGCATGTTTTTGTCATACAACAAAGGGTTACGAAAGACCTGATAGAAGGCGTCTGCTTGAATGGTCAGTGAATCTCATGGTCAAGACGCAGTCTTGTTTTGCATAATTAATCGCCGAATCTGCTCGCATATCATAGACCCTTGCTGTGCAAGGGGATATTCCACAGACTAGGAAAAACGGTGGATGGCTTCAAATATAAAAGTTTAGTTACATGTATCTAACTCGCATAGCTTGATTAACATAAGAAAGCCCAGGTTTTACATCTAACATAAATCAAACAGCACTCCACATAAAATTGCATTGAAATTAAATTTCACTGAGTAATACTAAATAGCAACTTTTAACAACTCAAAATGAACAGAACTGGAGAGTTGTAATCGCAAATCATAAGTCAATCAAAAGTCAATCACAAGCCAATCACAAGTCAGTCACAAGTCAAATTCAAGTCACAAGCAACAGGGCATGAATAATGACTAAAGAATATCACAATTTTTTTGAAATTCTTTGTCACTAAAGATGAGATTGTCAATAAAAAACAAGCTCGATCGGATCTCAGAAGCTGCGGGCCAACGAATCCGTGTTCATGAACGAGTCACGTGACTGTGCCATGTAATTTCTGGAAGGAGTAGCGTTTTGAGTAAAAAAAATCAGCTTTTTGACCCCAGTGACTCCATGATGACACAGCTAAAAATAAGGTCAGAAAATTTGAGGGAAGGTTTGAAAGATGCATTTCTTTCTTTACTGATATTGATAACGTCTTTCTCTTAGATTCAAAAGGGCTTATTTCCGACAAAAGTCTGAAGAAAAAAGAAAAGTCCTGCTTGTGTTGCTTAACTTGAGTCTTGATGACTTGTGATCGACCTCAAACTGACTTGTGTAAACTTTAGATGACTTGCGATACCTCAATTCCAACTCTGCCATAATCAGCATTAAAGAAAATCACAAACAAAAATGACACGCCCGCTATCTTTAGATGAGCAAACACGTACCGGACTTGTTACCTCTGTGACTACGCTTGGTTCTAGGGATGACTTCCTGACCCTCTTGAAATTTGACCTCCTTGCTCCTGAACCGAGGACCTTTGACCTCGCTACCCCTCTGACTGACCCCAACTTCACTGTCCGTTGTTGCGTTTTTGTCGTCGTCGTCCTTGACGACGTCATCTTGAGATGCGGGCCCGCCCCGTCACAGGCGGCTGGCCTTGATGTGGTTGATCAGTCCATTGGTGGAGGCGTCGTGGCTTGTGACTGGGGTGTCGCCGCGCAGCTCCGGCTGGATGATCTTGGCAAGTTGCTTGCCCAGTTCAACTCTGAACGAGGGGGAAAGAGATGCACATATGCAAAAACATAGTGAATGTGGGATTATTAGTGTTGCAGTCGATTGACTGAGTGATTGATAAATGTTTCAGTCAAGTCCTCATATTTGATAAATCCATCCATCAATCAAATTACAAGTCAGTACCAAGTTAAAGCTACAGTCCATCATTTGCAGCCATCCGAAAAGTAACTAGCGTTAATTTATTATTGTTGAAAAACATACTTGGATGAAAGATAGTAAGGGGACTAAACTCCCTGTGAAATTATTCTTTCTGGCAAGCTGTCATTTTGAAGTAATCAACAAAAGAAGGCCTTTCCAACGGTGCTTCTTAAGACGCATCGTAGGAAATTTAAATTAGTAGTTCGTTTTGTTATTCGGCGAAGCGCGCGCAAGCATTGGCACGACGCACATGTGGTTGCTATAATTCGTTGGATCAGTGCGCGACATAGCGTAGCTGCAATCGGCTCAGTGAGAACGTGTCTCGGACACTGAATTCAGGCCCAATTCAAAACATGATTCAGCAACTTTTGATTTGAAATTGAGATCCTAGAATGCTGTTTTTCTCGGAATATACAACTGAAGCTGAGCTGAAACTTCATCAGGTTAGTTGTTCAGTACCCTTCTTTAGATTTTGAGCACTTTTGTTGCTTCAAACGAACAAAATGCACAGATTACAAATGATGGACTATATCTTTAAGTGAAAAACTTTTTCAATAGCCTTTGACAAAGATCCTACCGGGATTGAAACGTAAGGCCCTCCATTTTTTTTTGGGGGGGGGGAGGGATTTTTTTTTTATTTGTATTTTTTAAATGTCAATTCTATCCAGCCAGTA
The DNA here is from genome assembly GCF_015706575.1 of Patiria miniata. Lineage (NCBI taxonomy): Eukaryota > Metazoa > Echinodermata > Asteroidea > Valvatida > Asterinidae > Patiria > Patiria miniata. The sequence continues at coordinate 5,137,714 of NW_024037070.1, read as the reverse complement.
AAGCAGTTTGCAGCAATGTTATTCATTTATTCATGGAAAAAAAATATTTAAATGAACTTTGACAAAGGTGTCCAACATTTTGTCATTGTTCATCTCTTGTTTAATGGGCCAATATGTTAAGCCCCGCCCCCATAATCTTTTGACCAATCACAGCAGCGACTGCATAATCAGTGGGTGGAGCTTATGGCCAAATCTGGAACATCCCACTGTGGCCTCACATAATATTCTTGACTTGTGATGGAATTGATGACAAATCTGGCAGAGAGAGGCAATTGTTGTAAATTGTCCTGCCCAAGAACACAAGCACCATGTGCCCTGCCAAGGTTCGAACTACGCACCACGGCACATGAGTCGAACTCTGTAACCACTGGACCATGGCTTCTCAGCTAAAATAAAAATTATCCAAATTTACGCAAATTTGTCTTGGTCTTTCCAAGTGCCTTACCCCCACTGATCAAAGGAGTTAATGTCCCAGATGATGCCCTGGGTGAAGATCTTGTGTTCATACATCGCGATCAGAGCCCCCAGGGTGAAGGGACTGGTCTTCTGGAAGAGGATGGAGTTGGTAGGACGATTCCCTTCAAACACCTGATCATTGCAAACAAAAGCAATTCATGACATCAATAAAGGCTAACTGTGACCGGATCCCACAAAACGAGTCTAAAGGACAATTTTTGGCCTTTTTGGTTTCTTCACATGTAGAAGGAACTCATGATTTGCTCGTCGGTTTGATATCTTGCTCCGTTGGGTAGTTTTTTTTTCAAACAGGGGTCAACTTCATGGCTCTGGTTGATAATAACAACAGGTACTTACATAATGCTTTTAGCTCAGATCAAAGCACTTGACATTATTACTACCCCTGATCATTGGGCCAATGAAACTCTCAAGATGTAATCTCAGCTCCCTGGGGAGTATACAGCTCGATGCGGCCATTTCGACGCAAGGCAGCTAAAATCAACCGCAATATACCATCTCTGCCCTCACAGGTACCCATTGACTCCTGGGTGGAGAGAAGCAATGAGTGACATAGTACCTTGCCCAGGGGCACATGCACCATAACCACACACATGTGAACACACTACAGGTTGGTGCATATAAAGATAAAAAATATTTGTCAGACACTTTGCGAACCAGAACATGCATGCGGTGTGCCCCTCCCACTGGCGCTCTTGTGAGTGGTGACGGGGCGCCCTCTACAGTTCGCGCATGCAGTCCATACCTTGTGCGGCAGGATGCGTTTCATGGTGGCCTCCGGCATGTTGGAGCCCTTCAGCTCGGCCTCGGCCTCCGCGGCTGTCTTCCCTTTCATCAGCGCTTCGGTCTGAGCTAAGAAATTGGCCAGCAAAATCTGAAAGGCGGAAAAATAGAAAATATTGACTTCAACTTGCAGGCAATAGCATGAACATTATGAACTCTGTTGCAACCCCAAAGACAGGTGTATTAATGTTGGCCATAGCTTAGTAATTGCGATTCAGCCTTGTATGTGAGGCGTTCATGTAAAATGAAATGGAACAGGAACAGGCTTTAGTGAAGAAAAATGCAAAAAAAAAAAAAAAAAAATAGGGGTGATTTTTTTTTGATTTTCAGATTTATTGATATTTGTAATCTTTGATATGTCTACTACACATATTTTAAAGAAATAGTTTTAAAATCGTGGAATAAAAGTGTTTTTTAAGGAAAATACAATTGGCATCTATGGCCAAGTTCGGGCAAGGACCATTAGTCGACTAGTGGTTGGTTTGTGACGTACCTTACGCCTGCGCACTGATAGCAACGCGCGAACGTCTCTAGTCAAACGCTGGTCAAAATGTCATAGCAACACTTCTGGATCCTGGCTCCCTGCTGTACGTTATGAATGCGCGCGGCTATTGGTTACCAGCGATGCAACCAGCCCCAGTAGGTTGGTTACAAATAGTCGACTAGCGTAGTCAACCACTGTCGACTAGACAGAGTTTGGGCTAACTTTAGTTGAACTATGGTTAACCAATGGTCAACAATAGTTCTTGCGCAAACTTGCCCTTTCATTTCCATGACTATAAAACTCAAAACATTCAAGGCCTCTTTCTCAGTATTCTTTTTTTTGACACGTTGATAAATGTGAACTTTAAACAGCCATAATTATCAACAGAATGCCTGACTGAAGTGCAACAGTTTTGTAATGAGAATTTATTCCTCATTTTGACCACTGCCCAATCTCGTTTCGCCAGAGCGCCTCTCACATGATCCCTACAAATATGCTTATGATTCTGTGGGAAAAAGAAACGAACCATGGAAACAATACAAAGATTGTTCTAACTGAAAATTGACTTGCCTCATGATGGAGTCCATCCGCGATAGGGTTATGGGTTACAACGGGAGCCAAGAAGTCGGCAGGAACGATGCGGGTTCCTATGGGGATAAGAAAATTGTTTTCAAGAAAAAAAAATCACTGATTTGAGCGCATATCTATTTTGGAGTAAATTATGTCATCTATGTCAATATTAATAAAATGCCGCCTGAAATATTATAAAGTTATGTTGAATTCATACTGAAATGATTGATTATTCCTTAGAATGTTCCTTCTAATTTACACCAAATGCGACATAAATTAAAAAACCAAGCATATTGTTTATTCGGAAAGAATGTTGCAACCTGACGCTACTTCGGCAGCTGTGTACAAAGTCTATGGAGAGTCAAGAAATTTTTTAAGTATTTCCTAACAAAATTGGAAATGTTTTTCAGTCCCAGATTCATGTCTCATCATCATTTTTGCAATGAATGACCGTCATTGAGATGACATATGAAGAAAAAAGCAGCGTCAGGTTGCAACATTCTTTCCGTTTATTCCACATCAGTTTCAATGCAAGAATACAAAATACGAAAAAAACAAAAAACAAATTTGGTTGAGAAGTTGTGATTGGCTACCTTGGTGAATGAGTTGGTAGAATGCATGCTGGCCGTTGGTACCCGGTTCTCCCCACACTATGGGTCCTGTAGTGTATTCCACACGGCGACCGGTGGTGGCCGTGACGTATTTCCCGTTGGACTCCATGTCACCTTGTTGGAAGTAGGCGGCGAAGCGATGCATGTACTGAAGGCAAGAAAATAAACCATCATATGATTGATTTTTAAAAAACATTACACTGCTATCCATGTTCCAGGGCCATTTCCATGAACGGAACATGTGATGGTTGTTTCTCGAAATGCAAAGTGTAGAATTTTTGTGCAATTTTAATTTTCATGTGTAGTTAAGTGATGCCATTGTCTGAGCACAAACCTGGTCGTACGGCAGCAGAGCATGGGTCTCGGCCTTGTAGAAGTTGTGGTACCAGACTCCCAGCACGGCCAGCACCACTGGCAGATTCTTTTCCAGGGGGGTCTGGTAGAAATGGTTGTCCATGAAGTGGGCACCAGACAGCAGGGCCTCAAAGTTGTCCATGCCAATGTACAGGGCGATGGAGAGGCCGATGGCAGACCAGAGGGAGTAGCGGCCCCCTACCCACTAAGGAGAGAATGGCAAAGCCGAGTTTCAATAAAGGTGAGGTACAGTTTATCATATTCAGTTTTGGAGCACTTAGCAAGAAACAGTAAAAGTATAAATCTGTTGGATGGTATGAATGCTACAACAGGCTTTTAATAAATACATTATTTGTAAAATGCTTTTGCCAGAAACAGACAATGTTACAATATTAACTAAAATTATCCCCCCCCCCCCCAAAAAAATCTACAAACATTTAAAAATTACAATCATTACAATACTGTTTATCTAGACTTTAAAACAGGTTCATAAAAACAAAATTGTATGCATATGATTTCAGAAAAGGACATTTCATCAGTTATGTTTTCCTATATAATGAATTGGTATATTATACACAAACAAGGTTACTTTAACTATTCTTCATCCAAAATGATTTTTATTTCAATGAAATACTCACATCCCAAAAGGGAAACATGTTTTCCTTGTCGATGCCAAACTCTGTAACCTTTGCCTATTGAGGAGGAAAATTTGGAAACAAGAGAAGTATAATGTTACTGTGGTAATACTTCATATATCTTGGCAAGTTGGCAAATTATTATAGTGGGTGGCGTGAGGGGGCAAGGGGGGTCAAAGTTGGGAGAAAGATTGCCCAAACAACAAGGGGAGGTGCGGAAATGCTGAAATACTGAAAATGGTGAAACAGTCCTATGCTTCAAGGCTCAGGTCAACTTGAGAAAATTCTTCAGCACAAGATTTTGTGCTGATGTTAAATAAGTTTATTAGTAAATTGAAAAGAAATTCATGATAACTTACGGCATTGGTCGACAGAGCAACGAAGTGTTTGGCAACGTGAGCTGCATCCTTGGCTGTCGCTAGGAACCAATTCTTGGCAGATGTCGCGTTGGTAATCGTCTCTTGTGTGGTAAATGTCTGCACAAATTGATAAGGATATGTTAAACTCGGCAAAAATGTGGGGGAAAAAAAACAGTTGATAGGGGATGCACAAAAAGTAAGGATTGCCTTTATCACAGATTAATTGAATATTGTGTGACTTTACTTGGGACTGGATGACTTGCGAGGACTTGTTCACAGTTTTGAGGACTGGTGTTGACTTGCATGGACTTGTGAGGACTTGTGAGGACTTGTAAGGACTTGTGAGGACTTGTAAGGTCTTTTGAGGACTTGTGAGGACTCTTGAGGACTTGTGAAGAGTTTGGAGAACTGGTAAGAACTTGTTATGACTTGTGAGGACTTGTGATGGACTTGTATGGACTTGTGAGGACTTGTGATGGACTTGTGAGGACTTGTGATGGACCTGTGAGAATTTGAGGATGTGTGAGGACTTGTGAGGATTTGTGGGGGCATGTGAGCATATGTGAGGACTTGTGATGGACTTGTGTGGACTTATGATGAACCTTTAATAACTTTTGAGGACTACATAAGGAGGACGTGTGAGGACATGTGAGGACATGTGAGGACTTGACTACAAAACTTGACTACCAAACTGATAGATCCTCCTACCTTGGAAGCAATAACGAAGAGTGACGTCTCTGGGTTCAGCTTCTTCAGCGTCACGGCCAAGTGGGTGCCGTCAATGTTGGACACAAAATGCACGTTCAGGTTCCCACAAAAGGCTTCAAGGCCTCAGTTACCATGACAGGGCCCTGGAACATGAATAAAAAAATACAACACATTTCTGAAATGTTGTCTATTGATCACCTAAACCACTTTTAGTTGATTGGGACACTTAACTAGGCCACCGATAGTTACTTGCCTCGGATAATATTAATCCATTAACCAGGTCCGGGTGTGATCCACCACTACAGATGAGGGAACAGGTCATGTGATTTGTTAGTTGATTTAAGAATTTAACCAAGCCGCTGATAGTGACTTACCTTAGTAAATACTTATCCACTTACCAGGTCTGATCCACCAATACCAATATGGAACATGGTAGCTAATTTGTTAGTTGATTTAAGTTAAGAAGTTAACCAAGCCACTAATAGTGACTTGAATTAGTTTAATCCACTAACCAGATCTGATCCACCATTGCAAGTATGGACATGTCAGCTGATATCCCAGCCACTGATAGTGATTTGTCTCAGTAAATATTAATCCACTTACCAGGTCTGATCCACCAATCCCGATATTGACCACATCGGTGATAGCTTTGCCTGTGTAGCCCTTCCATTCGCCACTGCGCACCGCCTGAAAAGAAAAAAAAAAACATCGATTAAATTGACTACTCTGTAATAACTCCACGGCACATTCTAAATGCTGTATTTAGCCCAATATTATGCAACCTTTCCAAATCCTACAAAATCCAGCAAACCCTTCAAAAACTCCTTGTGGATTGTGGAGGATTTGGAAGGTTCAGGACCTATTTTCACAGAAGTGAATTAACAGAAAACAGAAACAAAAACGGCCAATCAAGAAGTAGTAAACAGTTACACATGGGCAGAACTGTGCGGCATTGTGTTAATTTATGCAAACTATTAAAAGGTTTTCACGGCAGCGTACAGCTAGCTCCAAAACGTCATAACCATCAAGTGCTGATTGGTCAGAATGCAGAGTTATCGCTAGGTATTTTGACAAAAATCTCTGGTTTCTAAGGCGGTTTATCGCTCTTCCTCGGGGTATGTTCATGCGCAGTGTATACAGGCCAATCCAAGCCAGTACATTTAGGCCTTAAACCATAACCCTAAGACCAAAAAAAAAAGTCTCCGGTTTCTGGTATGCGTGCACGTCGCCGTAGCCATGCACGTCGGCAAAATGAAAATTTCTTTTTCAATGAAAGATGATGTCTCAAAACTGCCAAACTAACTGGTTTGACTGGAATCCTGCTGCTGCACAATTTTTACGTGTTTTTTAGATTGGGTTATGGTCAAGAATAAGCTTTATGTGGCCTCTCTGGACTCGCATATATTTGCACTAAGCTTAGACGGGCACCATTTGCAGTCATCAGCCGACATTTGAAGCAAAAAAATCAGGTTAAAAAAAAAAAGGCCACGTCGCCGCACCACTTTTTGGGCAAGTTCCATACCAGAAACCGGAGACTTTTTTTTTTGGCCTAAGGGTAAAAGAAAAAGACTTTGTTATACCTACCTCAGAGAATGTCCTCATGTGTCCGAGGACCTTGTTCACTTCCGGCACGACGTCCTGTCCACCCACCACGATGGGTCTATTGGAGCGGTTACGCAGCGCGATGTGAAGCACGGCGCGATCCTCGGTGATGTTGATCTTCTCCCCGGTAAACATGCGCTCCCGAGCAGCCTCAAGATTCCGGGATTTTGCCTGTGAAAAATAAATGAAAAATAAAACATTCAAACTTAAAAGGAAAACCTGACTATTTATTGGCTAAGAGCCTGTCACATTTTAACACCACCGAGTGTTTAAAACCAGTCATTTATAAATCTGGCCCCTGAATAAGGACAGCAATTGTCAAATGATAAAAGAATAATAATAATAAAACATAAATGCACTTCAATATTCTTTGCTGTAATCTCCTTGAGAAAGAACTTCAAAGATAAATTTTCATCTTTCCGATGGAAACACCAAACATTTTCAGTTTCCAGTAAGGAAAGTTTGCTTCAATTGGCAGCTGCAAATAATTCACAGAAAAGTTATAAAAATTCATTCAAATCTGCCCAATTCTTACAAGATCGATGAGCAACTTGAAGACTTCTTCGTTGATGAGATTTTTGGAGAAATCCAGAAGAATATCGCCATTTCCATCACCAAGGGGAACACTGTAAGAAACACATTTGGTTTCAATCAAGTAATGCAATAAGGACTTTTATAATTCATTAATTTTTCAAATAAACCACACAGGGGAAAATGTCTTTGTTCAAGCGACCCTTGAACAAAGACATTGAGAAATTGGGGAGCCGCCAACATAGAGCTGGATAGCTCAGTTGGTAAAGCACTGGAACAGCAATCTGGAGGTCGCAGGTTCAAACCCCGCTTCAGTCAATTTCTTTGTTCAACTTTAAAAGTATTATAATGAACCTAGTCAGTGTCCCTTTGTGGTTTATTTGAAAAATTAGCTGTATCCTCTCTGAGTTATCCCCGTTTGCTATTTCCCGGGTGTTGTTGCTAGAATCGTGACTTTGGGCGTGATCCCTGGCTTCATGGCATACGCGGCTTCAAAGCCTGCTTTGGTCTGTTTCCTTGTTTTACTCTAAGATCATTATTATTTAAGTTTACAAAGTCAGCAAAAACTCAAATCAACAGCTGAAAGGATTTTTCCCCCCAGCAATTGTATTTCACAAGCAACTACTTCAAGCCAATACCACAGACACTAAATTAGGTAAATTGGGGACACTGTTTATAAAAAAGTCAGGTTTTTTTCCAACGATGGTCGGCCGACCATTATTGGAAATAAATACAAAAATTCCACTTTTCTTGGCAATGACAGCACACCCGGTGCCATGATTTCACAGGATGCTTCAGACTATTATTCACTTACAGTCAAGTAAGGTATTTCCACCATAATTTGGTAGTTTTGTTTTTCTGATATTTTTGCAAATGTTTATATATCCATCACTAATACAAATGACTGATTCTCTAAGTTAAATGCTGATTATTTGTTGGCTTAATTTATTCTTGAAAACTCTGAAATAACAACCTCCCTGAATTTTCCAAAATCCATAAGCCCTATTGTATTATGTACACATTAGACCTATATTGGCATTCTACTGTAACACCCCCCCCCCCCCCCCCCCCCCCCCCCCCCGCCTCAATCCTGCAAAACCCTTCAAAACATTCCAGGCGGATTTCATAGGATCAGGGATACTGGAAGCCTAATTTTGGGTATAAATTGAGTGACACATGAGGCTAACCCAACGCTGTGATCGCACTGTACAGCTTTACATGCAATGAATGTAACAACCCAGTTTCATTTCCTTGTTTACCTAAAACTGTGGTCAAGGGTTAGATCCACGGTACAATGGCAGAAAATGTTTACACGATCGTCTAAAGTGTGCTTCCTGGTTGGTTGGATTCTTGTCAACTGAGCCCGGATTTAACAAGCTGAAGGAAATTATCTCCTTGAAAAAAACTGCTTTAAAAGGAGGGAACAAGTAGTGGGTTGTGACCACAGGGGAAACTTCACCAATATTTTTTTATTTGAATCACAGAAGTTGGAGGGCCTAACTACTATTTCATTTTAGCAGAATCTGTCTCAAGAGCATAATGACAGAGAAATACTTGACCATACACTTTTTGAAAGTTTAGACTTAGAGGTTGCATAAATTGAGCAAGGAACCTACAGCATACCTGGACATCACTTGATACCCTGTGCACAAAGTATGAGACAGGTTTTTTTACTTTTTTAGGACTTAATGTTTTTTGATGTCTGATAGGTCAAGCACAGCAGGGAATAAAAACAGTGATGTCCATGTATGGAATTCTTCCCTTTTTTATTTTCCAGTCATTTAGCTTCATGCACTTTTTTTCGAGTTGGAATGATAATGCAAGTACTAGTGTGGACATCTGAGCTAAATTTTCTCCATGACCATGTTTTCCATTCATGTAAATGATGGGTTGTCACTAAGTTCAACGAAAATGTCTACAAAACGTAAAGTAGGATTTTGTGCAATTTGTGCAACAAACCGAGTCTATAGTGTAAGTCTGGAGCAACAGCACGATATCTTTATGGCAAAACAAAACACAATAGGGCTAAATCACTGAGTTGTACTTTTTACTTTTTTTAGGTTAAGTTAATCTTCTAAAATCCCCGATCATGAATGATTGATATTAAAAGTCAAACTACACATTTAGCGGATAGGTACACTACATTCTCTACAACCATGACAACAAAAATGTTAACATTTGTTTGTACAATAACACTGCACTCTTGAAATAGACACTAGAATAGATAGTAGACAGTGCTCAACAATTCCATGACAATGCAAAAAGTCATGCACCATGGCACTGCTAAACCACACTTGACACGACACTGCATGTGAAAGGCCGATGCATGCTATACACAAACCCCATTGGTTGCTACGTACGATAAGCTGAATTTCTTGAACCGATCAGGGTCCGATTTGAACATCTCCAGAATATTCAACGACTTTCCGTTTTCATCGTGGTACTTCTGCAAGGCCTGCCAGGCCGGATCGTCAGTTAGGAACGTCGCAGCCATCTCTTCTCCGTAAAATTTCAAGGGAAAATGAACGATTTCCGCAATCTCACGTACGCCCAATTCTCAATGCCGGTCCACGACAATTTACTGTTTGGTTTCTATCATACATAAAACAGCCGTAGCATAACAGGGGACCATCATCCGTGTCAAGGTCATCCAGGCATGCAAATTCATCAAGGTCATTCATTCCAGATATGGGCGGAAGATGGAAAAACACCAAGGATGACACGTAACTCATGAATATTCATATCCAATTTTACACATGACATTGAAAGCCCCTCCCCTCCCCCAAAAAGAATGCAGATTGACAAGTTTGCAGGGCGGGGCTTCTTAGTGGGCGAGGCAAAGTAATCATGAGGGGGGTTCAGTGGAAAAGGAAAATAATCTTGATCATGCTGCCAACATTTCAGTCATGTTCCCTGTATCCAATAACAATACCTAATGATAATGGTTTTTATGCAAAAAGAACCAGACTATTTTTCCTTCCTTTATTTGGTTATGTTGATTTGAATGGGGAAAATCACAATGGCCGCAACATGATTAATGGCCTATAGCCAAACAAATCTGTCAATTTTCAACTTTTTGTTGAAAGTTTCCAGATCTTTTTTCCCTGCATCGACTGGCTAAACAAATTTCAAATAGTCATTTTGACCATAAGGAGATCACATGGGAAACAGGAGACAAAAATCCAGTAAGACAAATTTTATTTCCATGCTCAAAACTGTCACATAAATGACAATACCAAACATTTTAAAAGTCACTTTAATATCTTACATCTGTACATTTGTGTTTTCAATTTATATCAGCTTGAAAAGTGATACAGTTTCGGGTCTGTCCCCCAATAAACGCTTGTAGAAATCAGAATTCAAAATTACTGTGTTTAGGCCCATTGTTTGAAAAGTGTCTCGATTACAGACTTTATGCCTTGAGGCGGAGTTGGTGGGCAATGGTTTTGCATTTTTTGTGCATCAGCATTCATTGCATATTGTTAATAAATTAAAATAACATGAATGAGACACAAGTGACACATTTTATGGCCTATTTTCTTCCTGCATTTTTAAAAAAATTTGAATTAATCCCTTCATAAGTATGAGAAAATTGTCTGGGATGACACATCCAGGGGGAAAGATAACAGGTAGGGGTCATGTGTATAAAGGCTTTGTTTTGGGTCTTACCTTTATCGGAAAACGATAAAATGAATAATAAATTAATTGTACACTTTTTGGCTCGTGTCAATATGATCTTTCACTGCAGCAAATGTGATAATGAGGACCAGCCATTTAGAAACATTCACCATATTTCTCAACTTTTTTTCCCAAATAAATACATTATGAGTGAAAAAAATGTTCTTATAAAAAGAATGCCGAGAGGTTTTGATTGAAATTTTCTGTGGCTTTCTCTTCATATGTGTTACTGCATTATGAGTGGCAATGCGTAGCTAAAACATTACCCCGTGCCTTGGGCAATAAGTTCATTTGACTTGTAGTCAATATCCATTCACCTTTTTTTTTTAACAAACAATGCTTTACTAGTCTGGTATCTAGACTCGCCGCTCATACTGAGAAGAGGTCCCCAGCAGAGGGTAGTGGTGCCAGACCGCCGGTGACATCGGGCAGTAACGTCAGATCTGGGAGGTTCTGTATGTGGGACGCCAGGTCTTTGCGCACCAGCGTCACCTTGTCGTGTTTGGTTTTGAAATCCTGAGAAGTTGACCAGACAAGAACCAATTTAATTTAAAATTAATAACTTTTTCTCTTAATTTTGTTCACGATAAATTAAGAGGATATGTGCACGTGGGTCAAATGTCATAGGACTGCTAAGCAGAAAATATCGCTTACAAAATGTAGGTGCTAAGCAAAAATCCTCAGTTAACCAGTCATTAGCAGTATACATAGCATGGTATTTTCACTGGTAACCTATTCTACTAAGCATATATTTTCCATGCTTAGCAAAATTTTAGCAGTCCATGATATTGGCCCCTGACAGTCTGTAAATGGGTGAAAAAAAATCACACTTTTCATTTTTATAACTAACAGGGTGAAAAATGACATCCAAAGTAGTCTTTTATCATGTTATAGGTTTTCAATAATACCCTGAGATGTAATGTCATCACACTTAGTTTACAATAAAGCGTGATGTTATCTCTGGGCTTTTGCGGGCTAATAAAATACACATCCCAATCTATCTTTCTTAGCAAGAACTTTACTGACGAACCTAGAAGTGCTAGATTCTCATGAATTTGTCGACGTTTCACGCATGACTCAATAGGCCGTTAGTTCTTGTACCGCCCCAACCTGCCCGTACTATTCCTCCCTACACAGTCCAAAACTGCCCGAGCGCTGTATGGTTTTATACATTCATCAGAGAATAAATACAATGTACATACTAATACAATGTAATACTACAAGTGCTAATCGGTTAATGGGAATATACATCATTTGCTTTTGCTGTAATTTTCAGAAATGGATGGAATTGGGGGGTTGGAAATATATAGCAAATATAGTTACACTGACTTTTTTGAGGTTTTGGGTTCGAAAATGCTATAAAAACCAAGAAAAACAATCATTTTCCTGTAGTCTGGTTCCCTGACTCCATATAAGAAGAAACAGAGCAGTTTAAATACATTGGGGAATTGTAAGGTCAGGGAACCAGTCTAGCTGGCTTGTACCCGTTCATAGGTGTGTACAATCGATTGCAAACAAGTGCGATGGTCAATTGGGGCCAGTATTTGAAAAAAAGCCAGTTTTTTCTAACGCTGGTCGGCCGACCAGCGTTGGAAATTGATACAAAAATACCACTTTTCTTGAAAATGACAGTATACCAGGTGCCATGATTTTACAGGATGCTTTACACTGTCATTCACTAACAGTCCAGCAAGGTATTTCAAAATGATTTGGTAGTTTTATTTTTTGATGTTTGCAAATGTTGTATTTTCCCTTTAAGAAAAGGTGAAAGTGCATTATCCAAATTATTGGCTCTGGCTGGAAATTTAACACACTCCTATGGAAGCGGCTGCAGCTACTTCCCATAGACACGTGTGTTATCTCCAGCTGTAGCCAAGCAATACGGACGCAGCCGTAGCCAAGTAATACGGATGCAGCCTTACCTTGAGTTTTTCCTCGGCTTCTTTGAGTTTCTGATGCTGTGAGATTCTGTAATTCTTCAGCATTCTCATCACGTGTTGCCGGTCCTCCAACTCCAGAGACAACCGGACGTTGTAGTCGTCCAGAAGGGAGCAGGCATCGTTGACCAAGGCGGAGAGTCTGTCGGCTTGTTCCATTTCTGAGAAAAAAAATAAGGATTAGTTGTCGTTAATTTAAAAGGGTAACAATGTCGGTCAGGAGTAACAGTGGAGGAACAATAACAGAAGAATGCCTCTGTCACAGTTCATTTACATAAATTGGAGTTGACTTGGGACTTGTAAAGACATTTTGAAAGAGAATTTGAAGAGAATTTGTGACAGACTTGAGTTGTATGACTCATGACTCAGATTGGACTAGAGTCCGACTCGAGTCCCATTTTCCATGACTCGGACTCGGACTTGAGTCACGATGAAAAATGACTCGGACTTGACCCTGTGTACCCAGACTTGGGCTCGAACACCACCTGCGTGACTCGGGACTCGACCACAAATTACCACAAATCAACTTTTTTTTCAGCACTATAGTTATTTTGAAGACGATCCTTTCCTGAGCAAGCAATACAGTCAGTGCAGTGCAAAACACACACGGTAAGTACTATACATACTTACATACATATACATCAAGAATGATTTCCTATAAATACTTAAAGGTGACTCGTGACTCAGACTTGGACTCGACCTTTGTGACTCGGACTTGGACTCGACCTTCATGACTCGGGGCTCGGACTCGGGCTCGGACTCGGACTCGCTGTTTGGTGACTCGAATACAAGTCTGCTGAATACCAACCTTGTATCTTGTCTAGCAGGCTGACGTCTTGCACCTCTGGGGGTAGCTTGGCAATCTTCTCCCTGACCACCGCATCGCTGGAGGCCGAGTTGTCCATGTCATTCAGTGCTTGAATGATCTCGTCAGCCTAGAAGAAATCATTTAATATCCAAGTTTTAAAAAACAGAAACTGTTCATAAGAATCAGAAGGGTAAATTGGGTAGTAAATAAGGCAAAAATTCAAATGCGTCTGAAGGAAGCTAGTAAAGTAAGAAGTAAAGTCTGTCATGAGCCATCAGGCCAGCATTTATCTCCGGTTTCAGTAGCATGAAACGGCTGAGAATATTTCTATTCCCCCTGGACGGGATGCTAGTCCATCGCAGGTTACTCCCCAGTATAATGCCAGTACCCATTTATACTCCTGGGTGGAGAGAAGCAAGTGGTGGTGAAGTGGCTTGCCCGAGGACACAACATATGACCAGCAGCTGGATTCGAACCTCTGACCCTCTGATCGTGAGTCACGAACCCTAACCACTAGGCTACTCTCCCCACAGGAAGGAAGGTAGAATGAAGACTAACAACAGCACAGCAAATGCTTCTTTGAGTATAATCTCCATTTTCAAAAGAGAAAGATGGAGGGCGAGAACCATTTTTGCAGTTGAATTCATTACAAGTCCTCATCGGTCCATCACAAGGTCATTGATTCCTAAGTCAAGTCATAATCTATTCAAATGTACTGTTACACAGGCTGTCCTTTGTTGTTACTGTTCATCTCCTATTACTTGTGGCCTAGCTTTTGAATTGACGAATGATTTCCTTGGAACTGAGAATTTGGACTTGCGATGGACTCAATGAAAACATCATAGAGCAAAAGAGAAGTTAAAGGGAAAATACAACATTTGCAAACATCAAAAAATAAAACTACCAAATCATTTTGAAATACCTTGCTGGACTGTTAGTGAATGACAGTGTAAAGCATCCTGTAAAATCATGGCACCTGGTATACTGTCATTTTCAAGAAAAGTGGTATTTTTGTATCAATTTCCAACGCTGATTGGCCGACCAGCGTTGGAAAAAAACTGGCATTTTTTTCAAATACTGGCCCCAATTGACCATCGCACTTGTTTGCAATCGATTACACACCTATGAACGGGTACAAGCCAGCTAGACTGGTTCCCTGACCTTACAATTCCCAGTATATGTAAACTGCTCTGTTTCTTCTTAAATGGAGTCAGGGAACCAGACTACAGGAAAATGATTGTTTTTCTTGGTTTTTATAGCATTTTTGAAACCAAAACCTCAAAAAAGTCAGTGTAACTATATTTGCTATATATTTCCAACCCCCCAATTCCATCCATTTCTGAAAATTACAGCAAAAGCAAATGATGTATATTCCCTTTAACATTAAAAACCATTACAAATTGGAAATACAGCCAACGTGAGTTGTTGGCATTGCACAAGTACAGTTTCACTATCACTGCTGAGAGGGAAGGTGCGCTTAGATCCTTAGGATTAAATATCTACCAAGTACCATAGTCCCTATCAATCAATACAACTGGTGAAAAATTTGTGGTTTTAATGATAATTCCTAGGACAGAAATTTGAACCCCCTCAGGAGGATCACGACCAAAATCATCCGAGTGAAGGTAACATTTCGGACTAGAGTCATAAGATGTCTCCTTACCTCCGGCACATCTTCAGGATCGACGTGTTCGTCTTCTTCCTCTTCCGACCCGTCCTGTTCCTCGCCGAGCAAACCGTGCAACTCCTCAAACTTCTCCCCGAATGACGCTTCAAACTTCTCCTTCTTGGCCGCTTCCTCGTTCTGGCTGTCCGAGTCGGGCGGGGCCGGGGAGGCTTGGGCGGGTTGGCTGTGGTGATGCTGATGGTGGCGGTGGTGGTGGTGGTGATGGCGAGGTTCACTGTGTCTGGCTTTCTTGACTGGTGGCGGCGCTTCACCTTCGGATGTTAAACCCAAAACAAAATTTCATCAGAGAAGAATTGAAGATTTGCATGATCAAGTAATGCCAAAAAAATTCTGCTCCCGATAACATGGCGTTTGAAAAAAGGGTAGGTAGGTAGGGAATTATTTATTTTTTTTGCAATTTTTTTTGTGTGTACGATCATATGGAGGTGTCAAGGTTAAAAGGTAGTAATCGATGATTTTCGTTTTTTCCCCTCAATTTTCCCCCCAAGAATGAGGGTAGGGGCTGTCAAAATAGGGTAGGTAGGGTAACCGGAAGCGGAACTATCTTCTTCTTTTTTTTGGCTTAAGCAATAAGAGTAAGTTTGTGGTTGCAGCAGGTGACAAGAAAAATCTCTTTTGTGAGCTTGTGTGGTTCTCAAAAGAACCAGACAAACTCAACGTTTTTAGACAATAATACTCTGCCCATCATCATGAATCTGATTTTGGGCTCGACATAAGTTTTTTGAAGGCCGAGTTTAGAGGGTTGTTTGAGGTATTAATAGTTGAAGAGGGTGGCAGCACAACAAGATACTGCTGAGCCAGGACGCTGATGCTGGACAGAGATGCATTGATTGCGACCATCAGAGTCTCCCAAGAAGGCGTCAGTTGAAGACGACCTCTCGCATGATGAACAGTATCGCATCCTAAAAATCCTAATCCTTTGGGAACTTTGGGAACTAGTTTTGCAAACATGCTATGGCTATTGCCAATTAATGTTAAATAACATTATTGTACAAGGTACAACTTACCTTGTCACTTTTTTAGCATGTTAAGAGTGAAAGAGTACGAGGGTTTAGGCCTACCTGACAGTAGGGTAGTCATCTTGTACAGCAACTGGGAACTGAAGACATTTCTCTCTGCCCAGACACTTAGCACTCTGGCCAACGCTTTCTTTGTCTTTTCATCTTCTGCTGTCCTGGGGAAGAGGGGGGAGGGAGGGAGGGGGAATACAATATATCAAATCATATGCTCAGAAAAAAATACAGGGGCCAATGTTGTGGACTCACTTTTTTTCCTTCAAATACTGCCCCCTAATTTACCAAATTATTTGGTCCATATTTTGTTTACAATCGGTTACAGCTAGTCTGGCTCCCTGACCTGACAAGTCCCAGACATCTATAAATTGCTCCGTTTCGTCTGAGGTATGGTCAGGTAACCAGACTACAAGAACAAATTGGTTACAGCTAGTCTGGCTCCCTGACCTGACAAGTCCCAGACATCTATAAATTGCTCTGTTTCGTCTAAAGTATGGTCAGGTAACCAGACTACAAGAACAACACTTTTTTCTTGTTTTTCAAGCATCTATGAACACAACACTTTAAACAGGTCAGCCTTCAAATCCAGGCTGGATAAGAAAATGTTTTGTTCTTTCAGGTTCCAGGGACATTTTGTTACTCTTATCTTCCAGAAATTCAGAATTCTATGATTGTCTCTCTCCATCAACTAATATATTGTCTAGTCCCCCCCCCCCCAAAAAAAACCGCTGAGGGGTCGGAGTTAAAAGACTTACTCCAAGACATGACTGAAGGCGTGGTCGATAATTGTACTGAATTCCTTGGTGAATTCTGCTCCTTTCTTCTTGCCGTTCTGTACGACATCATTGGCAAGGTAGATGAACACCAATTTTCTCTTAGTCTTTGCTGAAAAATACAAAGCAGTAAATGTCAAAATCATTATATATTTAAATCA
Organism: Patiria miniata; assembly: GCF_015706575.1. NCBI lineage: Eukaryota > Metazoa > Echinodermata > Asteroidea > Valvatida > Asterinidae > Patiria > Patiria miniata. The sequence continues at coordinate 5,120,546 of NW_024037070.1, read as the reverse complement.
CCACCATGAGTGCGATATGGACTGTGGTATTAGGTATAATGTCACACTGTTGTTGCTAGTGGATCAACCTATCAGAATCAAGGATTCAAGTTTGCTTGAAGACAAAAGTCCAAGTCCGAGTCATGAGACATCTCATTAGAGGAGTTATGAATTTTAAGTAATGGATGTATGGTAGCGGAAGCGCCAAGGTTTGAGACTGTGGACGAGCTACAGGACTGTGATAGATGGTGCCCCAAATTAATTGATTGACTGATATTGTTTGATTTAATTCATAATTAATAAATAAGTACAAATGTAAATAATTATACACAATTTACAAATAATGTTTGTGAGTGCATTGCTAAGAACATTTTCATGAGGTAACAGATGGAATGTTGGCACTGAATGAAATGAAATTATTCTTTCCATTGCAAAAATGTCATATCATAAAATGTGAAATATTTATTAAACATTATATTTGTTTTATACACCTAAATAAATTCCTCATCATATGACTGGTCAAGTCTCAAAGCCGTCAAAAGTGTGACCATGCAATGAAAGTGAACTTCCATTTAGGCTACTGTGGAATGGAACTCCTATTTTTGACGTGCAGCTGAGCTGTGCATTGGGACGAATAATTCAATGATACGTCATGATGCAATCAGATGAAATCAGATAAAGGGGAGTTATTCAGGCGTTGCATACTATTTAACATATGACACAAGAACACCAAATAACCAAATTTAAAGAAAGAACTGGCTATTTGTCCCCCACTGGAAAAAGAAGAGCGCGAGCCAAAAGCTACCTTTCTTGAGTTCAATGTTCCAGATCTTTACAATCTTTCTGGCATGTTTTCTGTGGTGAATCAGCCATAAGGACATCGTTTGAATGCTTTGCTGTGAGTTGGTCAATCCAGCAAGTTTTTCCGTCAAAGCGCCCTCCGAAAAAGAGCTCATTTTAAAAAGTTTTTAAGACCCGAAATTGCTGTGGCCGTGGTCGGTCTTGTCTTGATTGGCTCTTTCAGAATAACTTTTGATTTGAGATAATTTTTGTAAATAGAGTGAAAATGTTTTTGTGTGTATTAATAACACGTTTTTCAATTTATTGCTAAAAAGTGGAAATTTAAATTTACTATCTTCGTTTTGAAGGATATTTATCAAATAAACATCATAATGACAGTAAAATAATGAGAACGAGGCTTGTTTGAAATCCTGTCTCGTTATACGTATTCCTGATGCGACACGCGAAAGGGCCAGTCTACTTTGAAGAACGTTGCAGAATGAAACGTGACTGATGTTCTTCGTGAAAAAAATACATGATTTTCTCCGAAGACGATAAGAAAATAGAACTTTTGAGTTCGTAAACGACTGTCAAGATGCCATACGCTAATCAACCATCCATTGCAATTACTGAACTGAAAGAAGACAACGTCAAATTTGTGATTGAAGACACCGATTTGAGGTAAACATCAACTGGCCGCCACTTTCACACATTGGGGGCGCTATTTCTCTTTACTGTTGCGTTGACATTCGTACTCCGACCTCGTCCCCGGGGTGTCGAGCAGTACGCGCCCACTACTACCTGCTCTCTCAGTCTCACCCTGGTGGTATTGGATCATTTGCATGTGCAAGATTTTTGAACACGTATGCAAATGAGGAACAGTCTGGTGCCTGAATATGCGTTACACATTAGCGTTTATTGGAGTAATTGCAGAATACCCCGCCACTCGGAAATACACCCCTAAAATCACTGGCTACGAGGTTGGAATCACTGCAAAAGAAACAATTCAAGTCCATTGCCAGCTACGCGGATACTGAGTGGGGGTCCATTATTTGAGAACGAAGCAACACAAAATGAATGAGAGTTGCTGAAAAAAATTCTAATAGGGTGCATACCGGTAAATCGATCCGCCAAGCTCATGAATAAAAGTTATACCCTCAAAATATTCTATATTAGAGAGTTCTGAGCGCCGTAAAATTGGGGAATTGAAGAGATATGGTAGTGAACCTCTGGCCCGGACTTGGGGCTTCCAATTCTGAGCATTTTGGATGCTATTGGGCTCGAAAGTGGCGCTATTTTGCCATGTTGTGGAGGGATCGTTTTTCAAGATGGCTACTTTTCCGCTTTGGGGAAAATAGGGGTCGTCTTCTTTGCGTGAAAATATCTCGAAAAGTCAATGGTCAACCCACCATAAATTGAAAAGAAAATGAAAGATGACACATTGATCATCATTTTTCTGTGCAGCTTGAATACCTGTGAGAGTTTTGAGTATTTTTAAAAGAATTTTGAAGTATGGGCATTTAGCACTAGTGTCTATGGGAGTTTATTTGCAGGTATGCACCCTATAAAGAATCACAAAGATGGCCGTTTCGCGCATGCGCTGTGCCGCGGCAGTGGTCTTTTCAGTGGGCGGAACCTACGGGGAGGGGGAAAAAGTGTTTTAAAGGTATCAACAAGGGTTTTTTTTCCGTAACGGATGCTTCCAAATCATAAGGGAGCAGTAGGCTATCACCCGATTACAACAATTGATAGTTGAAAGGGGGGGGGGCATTTTGAGCTTAAAAGTAGCTGGAACTCAATGTATTGTCGCTGGGGGCGCTCTACAGCTTAGCAGGGGCAAAACAATCACTATTTTCGGGCTTAATTTCGACCTTGGATAATATTTTTCTTTCATTTTTTTTTTCAAAATATTGACTTTGGAGATATTCTGCTTGTCCTGAATGTGATTTTGTGTTAAAATTTGAAAGTTGCCTGCTATTATAGGGTGCATACCGGTAAATCGATCCGCCAAGCTCATGAATAAAAGTTATACCCTCAAAATATTCTATATTAGAGAGTTCTGAGCGCCGTAAAATTGGGGAATTGAAGAGATATGGTAGTGAACCTCTGGCCCGGACTTGGGGCTTCCAATTCTGAGCATTTTGGATGCTATTGGGCTCGAAAGTGGCGCTATTTTGCCATGTTGTGGAGGGATCGTTTTTCAAGATGGCTACTTTTCCGCTTTGGGGAAAATAGGGGTCGTCTTCTTTGCGTGAAAATATCTCGAAAAGTCAATGGTCAACCCACCATAAATTGAAAAGAAAATGAAAGATGACACATTGATCATCATTTTTCTGTGCAGCTTGAATACCTGTGAGAGTTTTGAGTATTTTTAAAAGAATTTTGAAGTATGGGCATTTAGCACTAGTGTCTATGGGAGTTTATTTGCAGGTATGCACCCCTAAGTCCAAACCAACCACCCTGTTGGCGGCTACGAGGCTACGGAGTGGGAGTCCCCTTGAATATGCTTGAGAACAAAGCAACACAAAAGGAATGGGAGTTGCTGAAAAAATTCTAAGTCCAAACCAACTACCCTGTTGGCGGCTACGCGGTCACAAAGTGGGAGTGCAATGGAGCATGATGCATACTCGGCATAGTACATACAAGTAGCGCTGAGAATGTTTATTGAGGTCAATCAGCCGTGACCTCGTAGCCGGCTACGAGGTGGATAGATCGAGTGGCGGGGTATTCTGCAATTGTGCCCGTTTATTTTTGTATGCGGTGTCTGGGGTAAAAACAGAGTCAATTCGTAGCAGCGCGAGCACGGCGTGAGTTACGAAAACACGATTTTTGAAATCAAACTGTTACGATCTTATCGAGACAACATGCAGTATCACGCATCATATTTCATATTAATATGAGCAAATTGGAAAGGAAATTAGTATTTTCGAGAAGGCGTGGACGAATGATCGCGAAAACACGTACTGCACGTTGTGAATAATAGCAGCAAGTACACGATAAAAATCCATTACTAGCCAATTGCGGTATCCAATCAGGATACAGGATGAAACTTTCCTATCCAGGGTTTACTATTGGAAAAGCGGTTGGAAATAAAGCAAGCACTGGGGAAGAGGTTGATTCGTACTCGTACTCGACTCGTACTGTCTGTCGTATAACAAAGGGAAGAGTTCCATACTGGGCCACCACTTACCTGCCGCCAAACACATCAATTTTCACCTCACCTTGTGATTTCACTCAAGATGTACATGTAGGCTAGCTTGAGTATTAAAACTCCAGCTCTAAGTCTAATGCCTATCGCATTAGAGCTGGAGTCACAACTACGTAAACTACCAGGTCGTAAGAATCCCGAAATCCCGGACTGTGTATCCCCAGTGCATTACAAAAACGGGTTATTTTCCCTATATTATCGCGACCCAGATTCCATAATTCATACCTCATACGATGCAACAGACATTCATGAAGCTTGTAATCAACTTCAAACAGAACGACGAAGATTAACATATGAAATTTTTTGATGATTTTGGTGGCGAATCTCCAGAAACCATGAGAAAACGTCGCGCGACACTATTCTGCCGACTACCGTTGACCAAGAGAAAAAAAACAACACTGGCAAATAAAAACATCAGATTTACAGTCCGGGATTTCGGGATTCTTACGACCCGGTAGTTTAACGTAGTTGTGACTCCAGCTCTAATGCATTAGAGCTGGAGTTACTCAAGCTACTCAAGATGAATCCAGGAAGACTCGTACATGTGCGAAAAGTTTTTAGGGAAAATTTGTTAAAAATTTTAGAGCACCTTTTGGATGCACACGTCGTGCAGAATTAACTTAAGTTGGAGGCAGCCGGTCAAATTGATTGAAGTGTCTGGAAGACAGCAGCGAGTTGGAAGTTGAAAATGTTAATCAAAAAGAAATGTAATAGTCACTACTCTGTAATTAAATAGGGTGGTCGACACTTTGGGTTTTTTTTGTCCAAATATTACAAACTTGGTATCATTGGAAAAAGAAAACAAATGATACCAATTATCTTAAAGTATGGTGAAGTTATGGTCCGTTAAAGGGGCATGTCCAACTCTAATTATTCCGCCGGCATGGTGCGGGGTGTAAAATTAAACAAAAAACTCCAAATCACCTCATAATATTTGAAAAAGGTTTGGAAAACATTTTTAAGTTCATTTAGACGAGATCATATTATCTTAAATTAGTATTGTCAGGTCCCCTTTACGGTAGTCCTTTAATAGCTGGTAAGGTGTACATTTCCTCGGAGCTCAGTATTGTATTTGAGGTTGAACCAGGATTAGAATCCAGGGAACTAAAATAGAAATGCATGGATTGGAAACCTTGCAATGCCTAAAATAGAAAACCATGGAAAAAGGTTTGTACTTACAGTGAGGCTTTGGTTGTACAGCTGGCTTTTTTATTCTCATTTAATTTTTAAAATTTTTCCCTGCTAGTGTTGCAAACAGTTTGCGTCGAGTATTCATTGCTGAGACGCCTACATTAGCCATCGATTGGATTCAGATTGAGGCTAATAGCTCAGTCCTGCACGATGAATTCATTTCACAAAGAGTAGGTGAGTAGACGCGTGGAGTTGAGTTGGTGGTAAATTTGGTCCAGTGACACCACTGTTAGTTTTCCATCATCAGTATCAACCCTCCGATGCAAACGTATATTCTGTGCCAAGGAGTCCTTTCAGTCAAATCAATGATGTGACTGTTTTCAACAGTTAAAAGCTCCCAGCTTGCATAAAGCAGGATTGACTGGTCCTGACTGCCCATGTAACTTGCTCCACCTTTGCTTTGACTGTGGGTGATTGATTAGCCAGCTGTGCCCACAACTTGCCTGCTTTGTCTGTTCATGGTCTGTTGACTGAGTTTGACTAGTCACAGTGCTTGCTGGACATGATCTGACTGCTGGTGACTAGCCTGTGTTAAAAGTATAGCAGGGGAAGTGGATGGAAAGTTTGACTGTCTGTGACTTTAAATAGCAGGAGAGTTAACCATATTATATTTGATTGAATTAATTCATTTGTGGTAACAGACATCATGATATTCGAATATCACTTTGTAAAAATATATTATTTTTATTTATCCCAGGTTTAATTCCCCTGACGAGTGATGATTTTGTTGACCGAATGAACTACAACCGGGTGAGTTGAAAATAGGGGTGTGCATTTAGGGGTAGTAAAGGAAATGGGTACCTAACTGAAAAAAAACCCAGGTACCTGTTAAAGAAACCCAACCCCAAAATTCAAATCCCAGAAGTGGCTGTTCAGATTGTTTACAAAGGTCCGCACGATTAATACTACCACATCGGTGCAGTAAGATACAAGTGTGTACAGTGAGCTTTATAACTTTACGGTGTAAACTGCAACTTTCGCTAGCGTCATAAATGTGAAATATGGTTCGTTTTCCCATGTAGCCTGGTTTTCATTTTGAAAATTCCGCACAAATGATGTTCAAAACCTTTCTTTTTCATTGTCTGAGAAGTTACTAAGTAATATGTAAAGTTGGTTACGGGTACCCGATCCCATAATCTGGAAAGGTTCCGATGCACAACCCTAGTTGACAATATGATTTGATTTTAGCAGATATCTATGTTCTGCCCTTAAATACTTCATTTTCCCTCTGATATTTCGATGAAACCTTGACACTTTGTTGTTGTTGTTATTGTTGTTGTTAGGACTGCAACTGTGATGAGTTCTGCCCAGAGTGCTCCGTTGAATTCATTCTCGACGTCAAATGTACGGACGACCAGACGCGTCACGTCACATCACGAGACCTCATCTCCAATAATCCAAAAGTAGTCCCCGTAAGTCACACACTTTAAAACCCTACTTTTACTTGATCCATCGCAGAGTCAAAAATTCAATCTCTTACCCTGCCATGCCTTTTACATAGGCTAGTCACCGACAGTCAGATTATATTAATTTTTGTAGGCACTGTGACAGTCAGATTCCAACAGACAAAAGCAGGAGACTGGTAGGCACAGCTGGCTTATCAATCTCCTACAGTCAAAGCATAGCTATATCAGGTTTTAAAGCAATCACAGCCAGTCAATCCTGCCTTATGAAGGCAGGGAGCACTCAACTATTTAACACAGTCACTTGATTTTCTTTGACTGCTGGGCTGGCCTTGTTGAAATTGCCAGCCAGAGAGGGAGGAATTAATATTTATTTTTGGACACTGCAAGCTGTGTTTTATTCCGTTGAAAACCTGGCTGATAAATTTTTAATTGCAGGACGGAGAATTTCACGTTAATTTTCTTACCTTTGACCTCCAGGTGACCTCAAGACACAGGGAAGACGAGTCCAGTGAATATGGCGAAACTGATGGTAAGAGATCTGTCTTAACCCTAACCCCCTAGGCCCTTGTTGCTTACAACCATACTCAATCCTCCAAAATCCTCCAAAATTTTTCAACTCCGCCTAAATTTTTCAAAATTGTCAGACAGTCCTGCCTCAAAATGCATTCATCCTCAATCCTCCAAAATCCTCCTCATCCCAAAACTTTGCACTCGTGTTTAAATGAAGGATAACCAACGCCAAATCATTCAAAATCATCAGACAGTCCTGCCACAAAATGCATTCATCCTCAATCCTCCAAAATCCTCTTGTGCTTCAATCACCATTCATCCTCAATCCTCCAAAATCCTCATTTGCTTCAATCACCATTCATCCTCAATCCTCCAGAATCCTCATTTGATTCAATCACCATTCATCCTCAATCCTCTAGAATCCTCCAAAACCGCCAGGAGGATTTTGGAGGAGTGAGGTGGGTTAGGGTTAATGAAATTCCATACAGAGGTCGTCGGTGTTTCGGTATGTTGATATCGTCATTCAGTTTTGTTCGGCTATAAAAATTATAGTCCAAGCATAAAAAAACCTGTTCATATCATTCCTCCCAGATATCCTCATCGTGAAACTGCGCAAGGGGCAGGAGTTGAAATTCCACGCCTTTGCCAGGAAAGGTTTCGGCAAGGAGCACGCCAAGTGGATCCCGACGGCCGCCGTTGCCTTTGAGTACGACCCAGACAACTCCTTCCGGCACACCGTGTACCCCAAGCCGGAGGAGTGGCCCAAGAGCGAGTTCACGGAACTGGATGATGAGACACGTAAGTTTCATTGCGCAGGAGGTTTTGGGTTTAAGTCCCACCCGAGCCAGCTTGCTAATCATTTCACGTTAATGACGCTCGTGAAAGTAGCAGTTTACATCATAAAGCTTAAAGAAGAAGCTCACTATGCACACTTGTATCTAGCTGTATCGATGCACAGACCTTTATGAAACAATAACTATTAGATATGAGGGACCCAGGCTGTGGAACTCATTTACGGAGAACCTGAAAACATCTAAATATTTATGAAATAAAAGATACCTTTTTGAGACTTTGGTTACAGAGCTCGTATCAGGAGCTTGCGACACCATCACGGTGTCTTTATCAACTAGTGTTGTTGAGGCCCTCACGTGTCCCCTCACGTCACGTGCTTTGTCACGTGACGGGACACATGAGGGCCTCAACAACACCAGTTGATAAATACACCGTGATGGTGTCGCAAGCTCCTGATACGAACTCTGTAACCAAAGTCTCAAAAAGGTATCTTTTATTTAATTGATATAAGAATGGGACAGGAAAAGGACTTTCATGCTTGATCTAAATATTTGTCTACTTTCAAACGGAAATATAAATCGATCATGTTGTACAATTATTGTGATCCCGTGTAACCCCTTAACTTTGAGATTGCTCATGCTACATGTACAAATCTTATCCTGCTTGTTAACTGGCATGTAACGTTCGTGTATTGTCCTTGTCTATTGTTTGTCCTGTGTTTTGTGTATTTAAAGCAGCTTTAAATTTGTATAAAAGGGGCCAACGATTACAAGCTTAGCTTCTTATAGGATCCTCTACAGTTTCACCATCTGTCTATAAAGTACCTTTTTGTATTAATTACTATAATTAAAAAATGTGACACTGTGGAAAATAAATGAACAATGAAAAATGAACAATCTGAACACCGAAGATTTGAATTTTGGGGTTGGGTTTCTTTAACGGGTACCCTGGTAGCCGTGTTTTTTTTTTCAATCGGGTACCCGGTTACCGTTCTACCCATAAATCGACACCCGTACTGCTGAGACTGCTGCTGATGACATAGTTGTGCACAAAAGCCATAAGGCTGGGTCACATGATTCAAAACAAAACAGCCTATGACTGCATTTCCAGACAGTAAACGTTGGTATTTACTCTCTTGTATTTGTTCGATTGCCGCACAGCTGAGGCAGCATTTGACGCTAATTCCAACCCGAGGAAGTTCTGGATCAACGTGGAGTCGTGCGGCGCCCTCAGGCCAGAAAACATCGTCCTCTCGGGCCTGGCCGTACTCAAGAAGAAACTGAGCGACCTTCAAACACAACACAGCCACGAGACGCAGAGCGAAGTACTGGCAATCAATTAATATTATTTATGAAGGGGGGGGGGTAAAAATCTTGGCTTCATCTCGGGGTTTCGACTTGTGGAACTCTGGTTTGCGAGTATTAGGAAAGAGAATACAATCCTCCTTACAATACTGTTTGTTGCACTTTAATCAGACATTCCGTTGACAAGTTATGGCTGTTTAAAGTTCACGTTTATTGACATGTCAAAAAAGTAAAATACTGAGAAAAAGCCTTCTGAATAATTCTGTAGCCTGTGATGAGACTGAAGCTGGAGACAAAAATATCTGAATGTGATAACTTATTGAAATTCATAGGTAAATATTCAAAATTTGCAAACATCAAAAAACATGTACTAAATTATTTTGAAATACCTTACTTGAATGTTAATGAAAAATAGTCTCAAGCAGCCTGTGAAATCATGGCACCTGGTGTGCTGTTTTCATGAAATGTGGAATTTTGTGTAGTTTGTATCAATTTCCAACGACTGGCTTTCTTCAAACACTACCTGCAATTTACCAAATTTAGTTATGTCCACATTTTGTTTGCAAACGGTTGCAAATCCGTGGACAAGTGCAAGCCAGCTAGTCTGGTTCACTGACCTGACAATTCCCTGACGTCTATAAATTGCTCCGTTTCGTCTGAAGTAGGGTCAGGGAACCAGACTACAAGAACGGCATTTTTTTCTAGTTTTTTTTCCCAGTCCCCCCCCCCCCCCCCCAGCATCCATGAACACAAATATTTCAACAGGGACTGTCAGTGTGACAATATTTGCTATAAAATACTAACCCCCAAATCCATCCATTTCTGAAAAGAACTTCAAAAGCAAATGTTGTATATTACCTTTAACCGAGGTGGATTTTCATGTAAATAATCCTTTTTTGGGGGGGGTGGGGGGGGGGGGTGTTTCAGGTTTTTCAAATGTTTCACCTTTATATAGCCTGCAGAAACTGCAAAGGAGGTGGTGCATTTAAATTCATTTGGGGCAACAGTTTTTGTATTGACTTCTGTACATTTATGTGGTGTTAGCTAAATACAGAAAATAAACTGTTAAGCTAGTGCTCTACACATTATTTCATATTTCAGGTCTCCTTTTATTGTGTTTATTTTTTTAGTAATTCCTGCAACAGAAATGTTTTGTTTAAATAATTTTAGATGGTTCTTTCCCATAGAATGAAGGAAAATGTGATCGCGAATTTTAATTAGGAGGCGCCTAACGCCCATACTTCTCTATTCAATGAACCATGTGAAAACAGAAATACCAAATTTGCATTTTCTTATATGAAACGCCCAAAATTACTCAAAATCGTTGTTTCAACTAGATTTCAAAGAGAACAACAGAGGGCGCTTGTCATACCGCTTGTGTGCGCGCCACACCGAGCAGACGACAGTAATTTTGAGAGCAGACGAAATATCTTTGCTTTAGACGTTTTGAAATTAAGGAATAAGAAAAGTGACGACGAACGCGTGATTTAGAATCACAACTTTGCTACCGTGGAAATCAGTACAGTTTGGCGGCATTTGTTCGTAAATATTTGGACCAAAGTAAACAGTAACTTTTGTTGCGAGTTTCTGTTCTGGTAAGTTTGATCTTTTTGCATGTTTTGAGGAAAGATTTTCAACTGTGCGCAATATACTGGGGGCTCGACACCTCAGAAATGTTTTGACGTCCATTCAAGAGCTAAGTGCAAAAAAAGTGTTTCAAGTTGTGTATCTCAGTTTTAAAAAAAATTGAATAATAAATTTACATAAATTATTAAATGGTTGAATAAATAACTTTTATGTCAATTGTACTCGCGTCAGAAATACTGAATAAAACACAATATTCCTCAAGCTTAGTTGCTTGATTTGGGAGTTAAGCAAATATTTTTTTTGGAATTTCCTTTCACTTGAAGTTGTTTGATTCTTATTTCATAATTTTAAAAAATTTAAAAAAAGAAAGAAAAGTGAACATTTTAGGACAAAATGTTTTGAAAATAAGGTATTTTTAAATTTGATTTTCAAATAATAAATCGATTGTTCCCAACCTCTATCCCATAGTATAGGCCTACAGCTCAAACATATTTGTATCAGTAACAAACAAAAACCAACTAAATTCATGTCAAAAAATAAATAAATATAGGCCTATTACCTCAACTAAAACTCAATTTCAGTATTCTACTCATGTATGCACTGTATTAATCTGTAGCATGCATCATAAACGTTTGTAAACAAACACAACTAAAGTCTTGTTTCATTGTAAAGCTAATTACTATTAGGTGCCAAAAACTAACAAATACAAATGTATGTAAATTTAAATACATTTTACCCTAAAGAATTGACCTTTGTTTGAATTTTCAGTTTTGCTTTAAATGAAGAGAAAGAATTGAATTAAAATAATTTACTTGTATAAAGTGAAAAAAAGTGTTATTTAGGCCAAATAAAAAAAAAATTGATCATCCCCGCTCGCATCCATTTTTGAAGCTGCATCCTTTAAAAAAAAATTTTATTTATTTTTTTCTCACCTCAAAAAGCTAACTTTTTATTGTATTTTGCTAAAACACATAGAACATGTTTAACATGAATATTTTGCCTTTACTTAGGGCCTACTATTAGAGTAGCTAATTAAAAGCTGGCGGTCATTTTTGTAACCGAATGTCAAGTTGAATCGAAATTCAAGCTTGGTGCATTTTTAAAGCCACTTCAAATGTTTTTCTTCCAAATCTAATGAAATATTACAAAACATAGATCAAGATTGAATAACAAAACGGATGTGTGTCAGAAAAGAAAAAAAAAACATCCTAGATTTTTTGTGTGTTTTTCCTTTGGCAGCAAGCCAGAACATGTTAGCAGGATCCAGGGCAGTGTCTAGACGATAGGTCATTGTGTCACACATCTAAAAAAGTTCACATAAAATTGTACAATGCACTTGATATGAGTACATTATTTGCATGTAGTTCAAGAGTACACACATGGGCTGGAAATTTATAATGCCCTGTGCGCTCTCTCTGGTTGATTACATTTGCTGTGCATGTGATGGGTGGGATCACTCTAAGGGCGCGGATTTCAAGTTGGAAAGATGAACTCGTGGCCCGATGAAACAGATAATTTCTAGTTTAATCTGAGAAAATACAACACAGAGATGGACTTTTTGTGGGCCAAAATGACACAATGAATTTTGTTTGTAAATCATAAGCCAACCAACAATGTCTGGAGATATCTGATGTCTTCCTAAATTCAGGCCACATGCCATAATGGGGTTTCCTACTAGTTGAGAGCTATTTTTCAGCTACCATATGCCATCAAGGTTTAATTTGCGAAAATACAAGAGTCAGGGATGTTGTTTTTTGTTGGTGAAAAGGGACTGACAATGAAACTTTATTTGTAAATAAATTGTAATCAGCGAACCAACAGGAATGGGTCTGGGAGATCTGTATCTGATGGATTCATAATATGAAATTTCCTACCAATAATTATATTGAGCTAATTTTCAGCCACCATATATGCCATTTTTGGAAAGCCAGAACAGCTTTTATTCTTCAGTGGTAAAAGCATTTTGTATCTTTTAGTAAAACTTAATTGAGGTACGCGTCCCGATAAATATCATCATGTAAGATAGTTTAACCAAAATTGCATGTGAAAACTGAAATTTCTGTTAAAAAAATAATATCCTTTATGATAGGCATGCTGTGTGATGATTCATTTTCCCCCCAAATGTTCTTGCCGAGTTAAAAAAAAAAGACAAGACAGACACAACCAACACAAATTACATCATAATTTGCTGTCAACAAGATAGGTAAAAACAAGCTTTAATTTGATGCATGTCTTGACCACCTTAGAGAGTTGTCACTATTCATGAGATTAACTATAGTTCATGTAGTGATATCTCATCAGTTTATCCACCTGCTATAAATATTCATTATTCATGAATATTCATTATCAACATGACATAACAGTACTGATTATCAGGGTCAATCAAGACACCTCCCACTTCCAGATCACCAGTTTGCCATTTGGTGCCACACTGATACTTTGGTTACATACTGTACAATGTACATTGTACATCATGTATGTACAATGTACATGTACATGTACATGTCCATGTACAAATACATACATTCTGTTCCTTGCTCTATGCTTATAGCCCTTTTCACACTAGAGCCTCTTATTTTTTTAATAGAGCAAGATTGTACCAGCTTCATACAAGGGCGGATCCAGAACACAATTTTTTGGGGGGCCCAAATAATTTTGTGGGTCAACAAAATTACGGTTCAACGGGTCAAAAAAAGTGGTTCAACAAAGTTACGGTTCAACGGGTCAAAAAAAGTGGGTCAACAAAATTACGGCGTGGTGTTCGGGGCCCGCTTAAGGGCCCCAAAAAATTTTTGGATTCTACATACTCTGTGGTGCGATCTGAGGCAATTTCTGACCACTTTAACCAATGTTTTTTTGAGGAAAAGATGGTGGTGTACTCATTGCCTGCCTTTATTGCGATGTCACATAAAAAAAAAGTGAATTTGAGCTTAAAGTGAATTTTGACAAGTATTCCTGTGATGTTTCAGAATTTTTTATTTCAATGAGGAAAAAGTTATGGAAATCAACTCATGCGCAACGGACAGGGCCTATGGTGTTAGTATTGTCATAGCCATTGTAAAGATTGATTTTCGGGCCCATGACTGATTTTTTTTGTTACAATTCAAAAAAATGCCATGCATTTGAATGAGCTGGTTAAATATTGCACACAACCCACCCCTTTATATGTAGTATTCATTACCATTCATTTTGTATCAAAGGCATTCCATCACATGCAAGATCACTTGTGTTATTTTTGTAGTACTTGGCGCTCCATACATAAGGTCACTTATAGGTCAAATAAAGCATGCTTGCATTGCACCACAAGTTGTCTATCTCGATACCCTTCAAATTATACACTTGAAATTGGGGCAATTGGTTCTGTATTTTAATTCAAATGGTGATTCCTTTACCAACTAGGGCTCTGCATGCCAACTGACCCACCCCCCTCCTTTGCTAAGCCCTTGTTTGTTAACCTAATTGACACCACCAGTGCACTTAACAAAGGTTGAAATATAAAAAACAATGATAAGCTGGGGTTCATTTAGTTCATTACATAACAAGCCCTGTATCAGATAACACATTCCTTATCTGCTGCCAGAATTTCCTGAGAAAATCTGAAAAAGATCTGCAACAAACAGAAGCATGCCCGATTAGGGAAACCATGGAGTAATAAAACACAGGAGCTCCATATGGTCAACACAATTTAAGTGGTCGTTTCTGAAATCTGTACGATTCAAAAGCTTTTTTGTTCTTTGAGGTGCTTTCACAACTTCATCATGTTTCAATGTGTGATAAAAATTTCAAAAATATGCAATGTTCAAATCCTTTTCTGTAGTTCCCTTTTGGCTGAAACAATGACAAAATGCAGTCTTCACTGTGGCATATTGAACACTCATGTCCTCCATTGTTGCTTTTTACTATTTTCCCAATATTGTGCAAGTGTTTAAATGATGTTTTTTTTTTACTCCAACAAGGGCCAAAATTAAAGCCGTGCTGTGTTAAGGTTTAGTAAGCCAAGTGCTTCCAATAACAAAACAAAGTAAGCCATGACTTTGCAGTCCAGATAAATTGTATTTCCTCCCGATTTCAATTTTGTCTTTCTCACCCAACACCAATTACCAAATCCTTGACCTGATACTAGCAGCAGGAGAGCAGATTGTTTCTTAGAAAACCCACAATGGACCCAGAATTCAATCAGTTAACACAGCCATGCCCTGTACACATGCATGGAGCCATGCCCACATCAAGGTTAGCTCAATTCGGATCCTACAAGTAGCCCTCCTTTCACAAAGCAGTAAGCCCAAGGATGTACTGTGAGCATTTTTTGTTATGTAACATTATGTAACAGACAGTAAGGCATACATGTGTACATAATGTCCAGCACTGTGTTTTCTTGAGATATATCATGTACATTGTACATGTACATGGCTATCTTGAATGCAAACCTTCAATCTTGCATGTACATATGTACATGTTTGTGTTTCCACTGAACTCAACTGCGTAAACCACATATCTCCTTGAATGTTTTGCTCAGGTACAGATTACTGACCGAGGGTTTTGATAAAGCATTTCGATTTATAATAAAGCAGGAAAAATATTATTTTCTGCACACACTGCTTTCAAGATGTTACCCAAAATAATACACGTATGATAATTAAAGGGAATATACATCATTTGCTTTTGCTGTAATTTTCAGAAATGGATGGAATTGGGGGGTTGGAAATATATAGCAAATATAGTTACACTGACTTTTTTGAGGTTTTGGGTTCAAAAATGCTATAAAAACCAAGAAAAACAATCATTTTCCTGTAGTCTGGTTCCCTGACTCCATTTAAGAAGAAACAGAGCAATTTACATACATTGGGGAATTGTAAGGTCAGGGAACCAGTCTAGCTGGCTTGTACCTGTTCATAGGTGTGTAATCGATTGCAAACAAGTGTATGGTCAATTGGGGACAGTATTTGAAAAAAAGCCAGTTTTTTTTCCAACACAAAAATACCACTTTTCTTGAAAATGACAGTGCACCAGGTGCCATGATTTTACAGGATGCTTTACACTGTCATTCATTAACAGTCCAGCAAGGTATTTCAAAATGATTTGGTAGTTTTATTTTTTGATGTTTGCAAATGTTGTATTTTCCCTTTAAATCCTGAATATGAATTGAAATGAGCTGAATAGAATCATGATAGAATTGAGAATGAGAAAGTATTTTTTTTTTTTCAAATTTAGCTAACACTATATTGTACATTGTAATCAAATATTGTAAAACCCAGACAAAAGTGTAAAAAAATATATATTATTTTACTAGAAAGCATTAAGGGAAGAGTCATGATAAATACATATACACAACTCTTTTTAGTCAGCTCTTTTGTACAGGTATGTAACTGGGAAGTCACAAAAAAACCAGGACATTAAAATCTTTCCAAGACCTTTTACACCGTTTTTTTTTTTTTTTTTAATGGCAAACATACTTTAGTAAAAACAGTGGAAATCAGCTGATCCGAGGAAACGTTGCATGCCTGTTTGTATCAGACATAAAAAGAACAAACTCAACACTTCTTTCTTGGCCTTTCTTTTATTTGCATGAACAAAATAATGAAACATTACATTCTGACGCATGAGGTAAGCTTGGCTATTAAGACATGTATGGTACAACACCTTAAAGGTACACTCCAAGACAATGCAAATTGTTTAAAAAAAATCTATAAGACAAGCATTTCACCTTTCTGAAATGTCTCTAGATAATAAATCATTCCCTTTAAAAAAATCAATGCAATCTGTGTTATTGTAATAGATGTCAATATGACATCAGAAAATTGTATCATTTATCAATTGTATTGTATCACTTTGTTGCTGTATTTATTCGTTGTTTTTTTTTGCTAAGAGGTAGAAACATTTACGGAACCATTTTACCTGAAGTACCATTAAGCACTGTGTGCATTTTCAGGTACATGTAAGCATGGACATGTATAAAGGAAGGTTTATGCAAAGCAACAGTTATATAGGCCTATTCCATATAAAAGTTTATAGCAGGACTAATAAAATACTATCGTAGTGTACTTTTTAACTAAAATGCTTTTTTTGAGGGGGGGGGGGTCTTTAAGCCTTTTCGTTGGGGTAGAACATTATGGACTCGACCACATGGACGAACAATTCCTTTCCTGAAAACGTTTTTCTCACATCTCTGGCAAATAGTTATCAAATGCTAACCGAAATTGGTACCATTTTCTGATAACGAACTGGGCTAAAGATTGAAAATGTTTCAAAAACAAAAACTCTCAATTGTCAATTGCAAATTGCAACAGAAAACCAATAAGGCATTAACCATTGCATGACTATTCTAGCAAATACGCGATCACTTCCTGGACTTGAATTCACCCATGACATTTATCCCTGAAATACATGTACGCCACATTTTTTTCCCTGAAATGTCTTGTGTTGCTGGGTATTTCTCCTCCCAAAGGCCACATTTAAAAAATATAAACTGGTAACAATTTTACTCAAACTACAGTTTACAATACTCATCTACACTCTAACAATTTTAATACACTGACCAACACTAAAAACTACGTACACCAAATTTTACTCAGCGTGCATAAAAGATGCTAAAAAGTTGCCCCAGTATAGAATATGACTATGAATTTCAAAAATTTCAAAACTGTTATTCAACAGGACAGAATTTGTGTCAATTTTAAAGGTTCCCTTATCTTCAATTTAGGATTATCTTAAATTTTCCTGTTTCCTAAGGAGGTTTACAGCATAAGCAAACTACATAATGTATTTAAAAATCCGACTTAAAATTAATTGGCATTCCATTTGCATTTATGCTACATTGATTTCATAAAATTTGAGAACTGACTAGTCAAATTCATAGTTTTACAGTCCAATTAGATTTCTAAACATCTGTTTTCCCTTCAGAATCCATACACAATTCCAATAACATTATGTAATTAAACAGTTCATCGAGGTATTATGTCAAACTTGGACGTGGCCAGACTACTAAAAAATAAGCAATGCTACATGTACATATGGCACCTGCAAACATATTTACTTCCTATACACCTATTTCATAATTAGTTCACCCCTTTGCAGCATATATGTAAGGATCCACACAAACAAAAACCATAACTACTAGTGTTCCCCAATTCCATCATGTAAAATACAGATTTCAGAAGTCTTTTCCCAAATTAAATTTATTTTGCAAATTAAGACTAATAAGGGTAGTTATTTCCGGGTTAATGAACTCATCGTGATGATCGTGTTTACATTAAAAAAAACAGAGTGCAACATTTGAGCTACACGTACAAATGCTGATCTTGGCAAAAATTACCCCTTTGTCATATTCCCCTTCCACAGTAGCATTTAAGCATTCGTTTTCCTCCATAATATCATATTGTTTAACATCCTTTCTGGCTACTTTCTACTGATACACATTAATAGAAACTACAACCTATGTCAGAGTCTGTAAATACATGAACATGCAGCATTTTAAATTGAACTTTGTTACTTACATCAAACATTGACAGGAGAAAATCAAATTGCATTTGGTAATCGTAGTAAGTTCCTAAATCACCAACCGACTGCTTCAGTTACCAAACAGTCAAAAATGCATTTAAACATTCATCTAATCATTTTTTTCGATAATCAATTCTAATATTTCATTTTATGGATAACAATATAAAAAAATCTAAGATTCTAACGACAATTACTGATTGACACAAATCAAAACAACAATGCAAGGCTCTTATAAACACTAACACAAAATTTCAAAATAAAATAATCGACACGATTAAACATCTTCACGACAAAGTGGATTCAATCCAATATGATCAAAACTATGTTTTAGATATATCAGAAAATTATACAATTATAACAAAAAAACCTTGAATGATTCAGCAGGGCTTCTCACCTCTTGACCGTGAAAATCACATGACATGTCAGCTGACCCTTATGCAGACTCGGCAATCCTACACAAAAGTTAAATTTTTCAATTCACCCACAAAATAACAACTTATTCAACCGAAACGAACACTATTTGCAAATGATGAAATTTCACCGAAAAAAATATTCTAAGTTTACAGAGAAAAAAAGATATTTTGTAATATAAATGAGGCAGATTCTGCACCAAAACATGAACATCAACACAGACGGAATGCCAAAGTGCATCATTTAAAAAAAAAGTTATAAGCAAAATAACAGGCTCAAAAGAGCATGTCAAGCTGGCATTCTCTTTTCTACAACAAGACTCTTTTCCATACAGTTGACCGTTACAAGTGAACTTGAAGCCCTGCCGAAACATTTCAACAATGCTACCCTTTCAAGGATCGCATGAAATAATAAAATGATGCTTGGCATTGGAAACATTGTTGTTCCATCTCACTCAGCTGCAAATAAACATTCATATTATGACCTAAAGTTATTTCTATCACAAAACCGACACGTCCGAGAGCTTTCCAACTCAAAAAAAAAAAAAAAGTTGAAAAAAAAAAAAATTACTATCTTTTGTACAATACCTGAGTTTAAACAGAGTAGTAGAGCTAGCTCTTGAGTAATAATATCGAGCCACATTTTTACCACACTTTTGAGGTAGATGCAACTTTGCAAAGCATTTTATATTCTGTCGACATTTAGATGGGACTCGAACGAAAAAACAAGCCTTTTTGGTGGGATCTTAGAGATACACCACGTACAAGGCTACCCGTAATTCAAAGTTACACAGAGCTAAACACACCTAAGGCTTTGCTTCGCAATCTGTAATATCCCATAAAATGTAATCACGCAGCACAAACACGGACCGAGCAGCGTGGCTGCACAAGGCAAGCGGTATGTACAGCACAGCAGTTATCATTATAACAAAAGCGTAACAAGATTTAATACCATTTTTTTTTTTTTTTTTTTTTTAAATAACATCCCTTTAGGCAGTATAGACTCGTTTACTTCGTCACCTTGAAAGTGCAGTTTTGGATCGTTGATAATTACGTAAGCCAGCCTTTTGTGCATATATCATGCTGTATATTCACAGGACTGCTAATGTATTTGAAAGTTTGAAACTATGACCAAATCCACGTATACAATGTGCAAATTATGCGAACCAAATTTGGAGCCAAAGTTTGACATCCAAGGTTACTTTTGTAAATCGGTGTTACGTATTTACTACTTATCACATTTCTGCTAAATACTTTCTCATGTTCCAAGAACTACTGTTTTAGTAAATTGGCAAACACCTTCAGTGTAATGTACATGTGCATGTATTGTGGCATGCAGCTATAACTAACACATGCAAACCTAGAATTCAATATGAACCACGTATAATAATAACATCCAGAAGAAAAAATACCAGATTCATGAATGATTAAATAATACGAGCTGTCCTTTTTTTTTTAAAGAGCAACCCTTTTAAACTCAACCAATCAAATAGTTGGAACCCCACAATTTTCCCCATGGATATCAAAACAGTGTAAAATAGCTCGGTTAATCATGTCATCGAAACACAGGACAAGAAATTTCTCTTGAAAGAAATGTCCTTCCAGTAGACTTCTGAAAAATCACACACTCGCATAAAATGTACATGTTTCCCTTCCTAAATTGTAAATCACTAAAAGCACACATGTTTCATTTATCTCAAATTGTAAAATTACAACTAAATTTCCGGCAAATTAAATTTCATCACAATACCGATATGTCTGCTTGTGTTGTATGTTTTTGGTTTTATAACCAGTTATGGATATATTCCGTTTTTTGTTTTTTGCAAATTTGCAATAGTTTTGATTATGGACTGTAGACTGCTGCTACACTTCACATCTGAACACGTTTAGTTTCTCTTTTTTATCAAAAGAATGTTTGATTTTGATCATTTTCCCATTTTCTCAACACTTAAGGGCCATTCACCTGAGAAATTTCTCCCCAACCACAAAGTGCAAGGTAACTTCAGAAAACCAACCATGTAAAGAAACTCTAGCACATGAATTGCCTGAAAAGAAAAAAAAAGACACATTTGTTAACTCTTACATTTTAAAAAGCAATTTTCTTTGCAGTCTCATTTTAAAATGATGACCAAATTTGGCACCTGACTTCCTTTTCAAGGACTCAAGAGTAAACTACCGGTATACGTTTCTTTCAGGAAATGACTCCACATTTTTTGACAGATTCATGTCCATGTTCTTTTTTTCTTTTTTTTGGTTTCTGAAACAAAAACCTGTAAAAATTAGTGGACTTTCCACTGTACTCTCTTCAAAACATGCACATCATCTCACAACCATACCCTCTGTTTATTCCATTTTGGCTGATGTGATATCGATGTTTACAACCTATTTAAAGAGTTGACCTCCTAAAGCATGCATACTAATTTTCTTTATCAGCAAGAAGAGAAATACTTGAATCACTCTTTCCCAGGCTATATTCAAGCCAACTTGTGTGTTTTTCTCTTTTGAGGTCAAGGATTTATTGCAAACGGCCCTCCCTTTTAGGTTGTGAAACCAACAGCTCAGTGTGAAATGCCTATCAGAATGCATTACTTGTTAGTAACAGTCACCGAGGCATAGGCAACAGTACAAACTGAAATCAACATGAAAAACAAAATGGATGTCTTCAAGAACGTGTAAAATTGTAGTGCTTGATATTATCTTATTATGAAAACGGTTAACTTTGTCCACGTTAGTGTTAGCCACACCATGAATCTTTGAACAAACAAGAATTCAAGTTAACTGTACTCTGTACAAAATTTGATTGCTT
The DNA here is from genome assembly GCF_015706575.1 of Patiria miniata. Taxonomy (NCBI): domain Eukaryota; kingdom Metazoa; phylum Echinodermata; class Asteroidea; order Valvatida; family Asterinidae; genus Patiria; species Patiria miniata. The sequence goes on along the minus strand of NW_024037070.1, from coordinate 5,099,076 downwards.
AGAAAAAATAATGTGAAGACACAGAAGAAACAAGCATGAGCAGTTACAATGACTATGTCATGTACCATAAATTACTGCATTTCATTTACAGGCAACATAAATCATAGGAGAATATAAAATGCAAAATCCCTATCAACTGAAAAAAAGAAAGAAAAAAGGGCATGTCGATCAGAACAGAAATATTCTCAGCAATTTTGACCACGTTTTCTACCCTACAAGGATCAAATCCCTAATCTTTCTGCACCGTGACAAGCTACAAGTCGATCCTCTTAAAAAAAAAATCTACCAATATCGCCATTTTTGTTTCACGAGGCTTAAGACTAGTAATTCCGTCGGTCCCTTTAAGCAAGGAGTACAGGGGTACTGTAGGTAGTCAGGGCAAGTAGCTAAGGAAACTGACCTCCTGCATAATGTTGTGGTTAGATTTCGTCAGGAGTGACCTACTAAAGCATGCACACAGCACACACTGAGATTTCTGGCATCGTCCGCCATATTGGATTCACAAAAAATGTGTACACAACCCTGCACAGTTTGTCCTGCATTCCAAATGATGAAAAAGGATTTACAAAAAAAAAAATCCAATTGACGAAACTGTTTTTAAAATGTTCTGAATTATTTTTAGTGAAAAATAACTGTGGAATTTAACTGTGATGTTTCATGATAACATGCAATGAATTTGGCCGGTTGTAAGGCAAGGAGTGGAAGTTTTCTGTTGCAAGAAAAATATTACCAAATGCTAGTGATAGCAGCTAACAGATTGACATGCATGTACACTGGTTTTGTAATTACGACGTCTCCTTGTAAGTGCAGTTAAGTAGATTAAGGAGGGAAACGCACTCGAGTTGTACTCAACTGTGATTAATCAGCAAGCTTTGAGGCGCATTAAAACTGAGTCATGCCCTAGCACTGTAGCAAGCCGATAACTGTTTAATCTATGTATGCTTTGCAAATTGTAACAAATACTACACTTAAGACGTTTAAGAGCAAGCCCTTAACCAACTCATCCCTCAAAATACAAATTTTGGCTGAAATGATCAAACGTCCATTCACACATTATTTCAGGCTTTGCCTAGTTATTGAAAGTGTGATTTGCCTACTTATAGCCTGAGATTTCGCTTCCTGAGTTAAAAAAGCGCAAATTGTGTACTTCTGAAGTACATGTTTGTTAAAGTTGGCACGCGTTCGTTAGCGTTGAAAGTATTTGATAAACTCTGATTTTGAGGTATAAAACTGTGACAGAGCCAAGCAGCTAAACAATTTTTTTTACAAAACTTAAACGTGATTATGTCCAGTAAAATATGTTGGAGAAAAAACAACAAAGGAACACAAAATGTCACAAATGTAACAGAACACAATTCCATCAATATCAACACCTACATGAATGCAATACACGTTACAACAAAGTGTGCAAGTGAAAAAAAGGTAAAGAAAAGAAAAAAACATCAAAAGAAATTCCCAAAATACTACCTTTAAACCAAGGCACTGCTTTATAATAATCCAAAAACCTACACTCAAATCTATAAGGAGGTGCAAGACATTTATACTGAGGTAGAATTTAAAAACGGTGCAGTCTAAAATACACATTTATATGGAAGTCACAATCACTTTAAAAAAAACACTGAAATCGTCAAAATCCATTGATCATTTCAGATGCAGCGCGCAGATGCTTTAATTTTCATTAACATTTTCATTTCACAGATTGGGAGTATTCATTTCAATCTTTCACTTTAATGTTCGTTTTTAACGTTTGGCGATAGCGATGCTTCCAGCTTTGAAGCTTTGTTGTATCACAAGAAAAAAAAAGGTTTTATTCTTTGTGTCCAATTTTCACACATTTGTACAGTGCCTCAAAAAATGCATTTGCATTTGCTGCGACCCTTTCTTTTGAAATCTGAAAAGCGCCCATGTTGGAACTTGGTGAAAGCAGAAATTCTAAAAATCTATTTAATAAACCGCTTATTACATGTACTTCCGCTGCCTTTTTAAAACTCACCAATCTCGGATTATTTTGCTTGATTTTCAAAAAGGCAGCACTGCAGCGACACAAATGCTGCACAATAATACCTGTACATGTATGAAACCCTGAATGAGAATCGCTTTATAAGCTTTTTTTCTTTTCCTGTATAAAAATCATAAAATTCTGCTGTGCGAGATGTTAGCATCTCACTTGCATGGTTGGACCTGCACACAAAAAAACACAGCCTTAGGCCGACGTCTTGCTAAAACACTAAATATTCTGAACAGTTTAAAAATCTTTGGTGGTGGAAGAGTTTTATATTTTTAGTGTGGTGCCGTCCTGGTACCACAACTCACATTGACGACAGCTACATGATCAGCTGGGACAATTTTACAAGAAAAGATTTTTGCCTTTTCTTCCAAGCTTTTAGTTTAGCACTTTTAGTTTGGCCAATTACGGATGCTATTCTCAAATGTGAATAAAGCTTCTCTATCTAAAAAGCGCATTGGTTTTATCGAGCAGTTTTAAAATTCATATTGAACATGCAAATCTGCTTCCATATTTTTTTTTTCCAAATTAAGAACCATCAAAGCTGCATACATGTACATCATAAATTGATCAAACCAACAATATTTTTGTCATCGGAACTTTACAAAGCATCGCCAAGTAAAAGACAACTGTTTTGCCCCTGCTCAACAGACAGCTAAAATCAATTACTTATCTCTGCCTCGGCACCATTAAGATGTTTGCATTTTAACACGCATCACAAATTCTCCTGAGAAAGCACTTTAGATAAAATATAATTGTATTTTCACATTTACATCACATGCAAGCATAATACCATTCTATACAACAGGCCAGAGGATGAAAACACACCATTTTTTTTAAAACTAAAAATTGCATTATTTTTTTTTTTTACGAGGGTTTACTAGGAAAATGTACCACAAGTACTGGAAAGCACAGCCGAGTAAAAATGCTTTAAGCACTACGAGGCAAAACTTTTCAACACCAACAAGAAACACGTATTTTACAATTTGTTTTAATGTGATGTGGCCAAATGCAAACAACTTAAAGGAACCGGCCCTTGTACACCAGCCATCCTCCTTTTGATGGCTTATATAATACCCGTATAACATTTGTATATTCAGAAACCTTGCACACGATTGTTGCCAAAGTCGACCACTAGGATGAGACCATCGTGGGTGACGCAGATACCGGACGGTCTGTCCAGATGACCTGGCTGCATCCCCTGTATGCCAAACTTACACAGGAAGTTGCCGTTTGGCTGAAATACTTGGATGCGGTGGTTTCGGGAGTCAGCTACGATGATGTTGCCCTCCTGGTCAATGGCTACTCCCTGAGGTCTGAGAAACTGCCCGTTGTTTGTGCCTTCCGAGCCCAGGAACCGAGCTGTCTTGAACTCTGGATGGATGACCAGTAACCGGTGGTTGTTGAAATCCGTGACGACTACGTGGCCCTCGTTGTTGAACGCAACGCCCCTTGGGGAATCAAAGTGTTTCCACAAAGCCCCCTCAAAGCCGTACTTATTGCAGAAGGTGCCATCAGGATGGAAGAGCTGGATGCGATGATTACGTGTGTCCGACACCAGAATCTTGCCCTCGTTGTTGATGGCCACATCCCATGGATAGTTGAACTGGCCGTTCTTGCTTCCCTTCTCACCAAACTTGAAGAGGAACTGCCCCTCGAACGAGAAGACTTGGATGCGGTGGTTGTCTTTGTCGGCAACGATGATGTTTCCTTGGTTGTCGATGGCGATTCCTGCTGGACGGTCGAACTGCCCATTTCGAGATCCTGCCGAACCAAACTTGTGGTGAAATGTGCCATCGGGGTTGAAGACTTGAATGCGGTTGTTGCTGCGGTCGGCTATGACAATGAAATTGTCCTTATTGACGGCTATTCCCCATGGACGACAAAGCTGACCATCGCCCTCACCTTCAGTGCCAAATGCAAGCTGCACATGGCTGATATTGGTGTAGTTACGACCAGTACGGACAGTTACAATGAAGGGGCTATCTTGGATGTGGGTCCCTCGTATTGTGACGGACACTACGTGACGACCTTCTAGCTGTGGTCGGTAGCTGATAGAGTAGGTACCATTCTGACGATCGATGACTTCAGCAGGATAGAGACCACCTTCTGGGCCTTGGATGATAACTTCCACAGCTTCACCTCCGATGCACCGACATTCACCATTGTGATCCTTGGCGTGCACCACAAACGTGGTGATTTTTCCCTGAAGTGCACGCTTCAACCCATCGCCTGTGGCATATGAAGTTGGAGCATAGGCGCTGCTGCTTATGAATCCCAGAGAGCTGATGGCAGTGTGGAGGGCAGTATCGGGGGGTGTGAAAACTACTTGATCATCTTCATGGGGCTGTAGATGACCTCGAAGACTTCTCAGGGCCTGCATCTGATTGACAATCATATCCTTGGTCTTGAGAACGTCCAAATCGGTGCCACTCTGCAAAGCCTTTTCAACAGCTCCAACACAATTTGAGACGCTCTCTAAACCACGCTTCAAATCTTCCATTTGCATGTGCAAAGCTCTTCCCTTCACCTGTCGAATCTTGTCCACCTTTCGAAGCAGATCTTGTTCCCGTTCTTCAAGCGCAGTCAGGTGTCGATGCATGGTCGTCTGAACCTCCTTGACCACAAGCTGGGTTCTCATCTCAACCCGTTCGGCCATTCCTTTGGTGTGGGATAAACTCTCCTGCAAAGCCTGCATTCCATTCTTGGCATCACTGAGTAGACGGAGGGTGATAGCTTTGCTGTCTTCAACTGCATTCTGAAGATATACACAGCTGTGGCCGCGATGCTCCATCATGGTACAGTCACGGCATATGGCTTTACTGCAAGAATCGCAGTACAACCGCAAGACTTCGTTCTGATGGATTTCGCAATAGCTTGGAGGTCGATCTGACACTGGCTGTATCTGCGCTTGGTAGGATTGGCGTTGCGCATGTCTGTGATAGCTTCCTGATGTACTAGGCCCTGAGGATTGTAGCGTAACTATTTCATGATCTTTAGTCAATCGGACGCGTTGGTGGGCAAGCACACAGCTTTCACATAATCTCTCGTTGCAGTCCCTGCAAAGCCTGGATGCAACTTGCCCCTCATCACAAGAGCTGCACGTCCGCCGTTCAGACGACGACACAACCCCGTCTCCATCATCCTCATGACTGCCGACCACATCCAGAATATTACTGATGAAAAGATCGGACGGTAGACCGTCCACCCCCAAATCGCCGAGCTGGCTTTCCTGGTAACAAATAGGGCACCGTATGCGGTCTGGCTCGGCCACTCTCATCTCCAAGCAGGGCCGGCAGAACCTGTGAAGGCAGGCCAGGATTTTGGGCTCCGTGCCCTGCAGTCGTTCCGAGCAAAGCGCGCACCATTGCTGTTCGTTATTGTAATCTTCGGCCACGGCAGCAGGAGCGAAAGCGGCCATGAGTGGTGCTGGTGCACGGAGCAGAGTGACGCATCGGCCGTCCTGCGTGGTGAGCGGAGGAGGTCAACGCTCGCCTTCCTGTTTTCAAGAAAAGCACATTACGTAAAGGCCTGAAAACACAGAGAATTTACAGCTGTTGTGTGCCTAACCATGGATGGCCTAACCAACAAGATATCGCCCCTTTGTGCTACCGCGGTTAGAGTATTAAGTAACGGCTATCTAAATGCAAAAGACCAACAACATTGGGCTAAAGAAAATACGGGCTTGATCAATGGGGGGAAAACGCGCTGTATGTGTTACCGCATTCGCACCTAAATTAGGCAACAAAAAAGATCGCTGCTTCAGCTTGATTGTGTTAAAGAAGACCGATCTTAAGCATTGTCAAAATAAAATGCACCCTGCCTGGAAGATTGTTATTCAAAACAGGGGAAAATGGGACTTACCTCCTCCATGATTCGGGGAATTTCTGTTCATTTACCGGCCACTATTTCAGAAATCCTAAGCCAGAGCGATCTCGCCCATCTATTCGTGTACTTTGGCGATATGCACGTCGTTGAATCATACAGTACGCAAAACTGGGATCCATTCGCTGGCCTAGTAAGTGGGCGGAGCCTCCCGATAAGCCAAGTTTATCATTGGCCAAAATGCGCGTATGTCATGCCAGAGTTCACACAGCTAATTTGCATCATAATAACCGCAACGGGGGACCCACGTGTTAAACCGCCCCCTGGCAGGATATATGTTGGCCTCTTGTTTTTTGTGACTAATTGGATGTTTGTTCTCTGCATATACCACAAACTAGACACAAGAAGGACAGAAAATTCACCCCTTCATCAAAATGTTTATGTCCTTTAACCGTGTTCATTTTGCCCCTTGATAGCGCCTCAAAAATAGGCAAACATTTTTGTCGTTTCATAATAATTTTTCATGTAATTAATGATTTTAAGGACTATCTCCTCATTTCTCATTGTTGCGTCATAAGAAGTCTTAGGTGATAATAGGTTCTTGATTTTTTTTTCAAATCAAAAGCCTTGTTCCTAAAATACGACTCGTATTTAAAAATGAAACAATGTCCGACGAAAGCCATAACTAACACACAAGCATACAGCCTCCTATCTTGCGTCATTCTTTTAAACGTGCTGGTTTGGCTTTTTCGTACCGTATGCAGGCGAGCTCATCTAAAAACATCTCCCAAAGCTACAAAATAACAATTAATAAAATACAAGTGTTTTGATGTTGATGTTATAACAATAGCCGCAATCTTGTCCGATAAATGCCCGAGGCAAGACTGTTGCTTGTTTTTATCGCGGAAATGTACTTCCTCCAATTGCATTGTCTGGAACCACATCAGCGTGATCCGAGTCGGCTTGCTGTTACTCAAAGATAAAAGACAAACACGGAGTCAGTCTGTCTGATGATTGAAGAAACAAAACTGCCTAACGCCTTCCTATATGATAAAACGAAAAAGGGTTTCTGGTATGGATTGTTTCCTTGGCACATGCTTTGGGAAAAATCCTACTGCCTTATCGTTACACCAGTTTAGTCCGAGTAACTAATCGCTTTTTTAACATTTGGGCATGGTCGCCCGACCATGTCCAAATGTTACAAAAGGCGATTCGTAGAGTCCTAGTTACTCGGACTATATAAACACGAGTTGTGTATAAAGCTCAATATGATGGCCACAATATATTTTCTGGTGAAACCTTTTTTCATAGAATTAGATCATATGCAAAGCTTGAGCGACATAACGGGTTTTTTTTTTATCAATTGTCACCTTTGTCCACATCAACAGGAATCATTTTTGTTTTTGTTTTTACAAGTATTCAAACCGAAGATTCATCAAAGGTGCACACACCATTGACCAAACAACAATAGGCACTGCGCTATAGCCGCGCCCGGAAACTTGAAGAAAATTGGAGATCTCAGTGAGAACAAAATGGATCATCCCTGTATTGCATACATCTTTTTTCACAAATATAGTTTTACATTTTCTGCCCTCGAGATGTGCTTTACTAATGAAATACAAGGCGAGGAAAAATATCGTCAAACTTCGTGTTGCAGCGGTTGGGGTTTTGTTGCACATGTTTGCTTCTATACTCTGTCGTCCGGACTTGCTAGTTCGTCATGCAGATGAAAACCAAAGTAGACCCAATCGTAATAATTAATACATAACAATATCAATTTATTTCCAAGATGGTACACGTGAAGTTAAGCTTCATATCTTAAAGGGAATATACATCATTTGCTTTTGCTGTAATTTTCAGAAATGGATGGAATTGGGGGGTTGGAAATATATAGCAAATATAGTTACACTGACTTTTTTTAGGTTTTGGGTTCGAAAATGCTATAAAAACCAAGAAAAACAATCATTTTCCTGTAGTCTGGTTCCCTGACTCCATAAAAGAAGAAACAGAGCAGTTTACATACATTGGGGAATTGTAAGGTCAGGGAACCAGTCTAGCTGGCTTGTACCCGTTCATAGGTGTGTAATCGATTGCAAACAAGTGTATGGTCAATTGGGGCCAGTATTTGAAGAAAAAAAGCCATTTTTTCCAACGCTGGTCGGCCGACCAGCGTTGGAAATTGATACAAAAATACCACTTTGCTTGAAAATGACAGTATACCAGGTGCCATGATTTTACAGGATGCTTTACACTGTCATTCACTAACAGTCCAGCAAGGTATTTCAAAATGATTTGGTAGTTTTATTTTTTGATGTTTGCAAATGTTGTATTTTCCCTTTAACTACCCGGTGAATGATAGCACGTGTCCCAAGCCCAACTTTAAAAGTTGGAGCCAAAACGGAACATTCAGCGTCCCATAACAGAAGCCCTTGACACGTGGCCTGAGCATACTACAATATGTTGTCAAAGGTCAATTCATGTTCTGCACATGACTTGCGTGGGTGTACCCTGGTCTGCACTATTCATGTTCTATGCCATTGTTGTTGTGAACATGAACACAGCTACCGAACATATCGGAAGTACACTACATGTATGATTTGTGTAGCGGGAATGGTGAATCATTGCCAAAAAAAACCACCTTTATTCAGTGGAACCATGGAGGATTGAAATGTTCGGGAACATCAATGTTAAATCGAGTAAACCAAATTATAAACATTAGGCCCTGTAGAAATGTCGTTCAAGCCCTTTACAGGTGGCTGCTTGGTTTTTGTAACCTTCGTCATGAAATTGAGAAGAGTTGGTAACTTTACATTTTTCTTTTACAAAATGCAAAAACACCGGTCATTGAGGAAGGATCCAAATGAAGTGGCAATCTAGTCGGGCGGGTTGGTGGGAGGGGGGGGGGGTCCTCGATTGGCAAAGAAACCGTGTTGTTTGTTTTGCTAAAAAAAACACTGTTTTATGCTGTAGGTAAGAGGGGCCCTCAACATTCGTGTGTGCAGGGCTGAGGTTATAAAAATAGGGACAGAACCTCACTTGCTGGTCCTTGGGTTCATTACGAGATGCCTACCCTTCAAAAATATTCTAGAAATTAGTCTCCGGATTTAAATTAACATACATGTGCGGATCAATCGTAAGCTAACAAAGTCGCAGCGTTCGATAAAACTGACAAATCAAGATAAAACTAATTTAAGATTTTTCCCCTTTTTTTCTAACAAAGGTTTGCGAGTGCCTCCCTCCTAAGTTCCAATACTAGACATTTTTTTTTGGGGGGGGGGGTAAAAAAAAGCATGGCCATCAGCAAGTGTGTTCTGAAACAACTATTTCAAAAACCTGTTCAAAACAAACTCAGACAGATAAACAACGAACTTCTAATTTCGCACAGGTATAATATCCAAACTTTTTATTACAATTGTTCAAAACGAAGAAAGTACATAGAAACAAGCAGTACAAATGAATAAACACATCTCTTAAAGTTATCGATCTCAACTAGAATGTCTTTGCAGTATATGTTCATGTGATAACTTTTTTTTTCATTTCTGTTTTATGTCCGGTTTTGAATGATTGAACTGTTACATTATAGTCTTCTGAATTTAAACTTTCAACTTTTTAAGTATAAAAAAGGCACTATGACTAAACATGGAACTTTTGTTTAACTTTCCATTATATTTTACACATTGTTTTACGCTACTTAGAAATATTAAGTATTATTTTTTAATGTCACACTTGGACCCCACCCCCTTTAACAAAAAGGACAAAGCAAACTGCAAAATGATTACCTGGGTTTGTTCGCCTATCTATTTATAATTTGTCACATGTACAAGACCAGAATTACATTAACTGAACAACCGAATCAAATTAAAATTGCCAAGCATCTTAAACCAAAAGCAGGCACTTTTGATTGGTCAGGTATATTTAGACCTTGAATACTTAACTACGGAAGAATAACTGGAAAGCCTTTTTACAAAGAGGCAGTTATTAAAACCTGGGGATTTGTTAAATACATTGTTATATTGATTGTAATTTGTGAGGCGTTCTGGCAAAATGAGACAGAACTGGGCAGAGGTTGAAATGACAATTTGAGGGTATTCTGAAAGAGAATAAAATTCTCCTTACAATACTGTTTGTTGAACTTCAATCAGACATTCCATTGACAAGTTAGGGCCGTTTAAATTTCACACAAATCGACGTCAAAAACGCAAAATACTGAGAAAATGGCCCTTTAAAGTATCGAGTTATGTATTTGTGAAATAATTGTTTTTCCTCAAAAAAAACCTTTTATTCTACAATTTTTATACTATTTCTTTAATACGTGTGAAGTAGACATTTCAAAGATTACAATTATCAATAAATATTAAAAAAAAAACCTCATTTGGTTTTTCATTTTTCTCAACTAAGACCTGTGCCCAGTTACGTCGAAATTTTTTACCAGAATGCCTCATATTTATTGCTGGTGTGCACATAATACCCAACATATTGTATGTTAAACATACACAAGACTAGAGCACAATCAGCAACAAGGCTTTGAGTTTAGCTTGAAGTAATCTGTCATATATCGGTCACAGAAATTTATTATCCAGAATAACTTAAACCGGTCACATTTTTAATCGTACACTTTTTGTTGTGGATAAGTTGTATTATTCATCTTTTTTTTTTTTTTTCTTCATTTCAAGAATCTATCTACTTCAGGAGGCGAATAGTCTTGCCAAGCCAAATCAGGAAGTCCTCATCTTGGAGTTCTCGCAAGGCTCCATCAAACATCTCCTTTGTGATTGGCTGTTTTATAGGAAAAAAAAGGAAAACGGAGAATCAAAATAGATGACTGATCTGCAATCCAAATTCACACCAGAGTTATTCATACTGCATTTGAATACTCCATTTCAACCCATCAGCAATTGAACTGCATTGTATAACACTGCATTTATACCCTGACTAATCGATTAAACTATACAATGCTCGGACTGTGACCCGGGTTCGATTCCTGCCTGGGCCAATATGTGGATTGGGTTTCAGTCCCTACTTGATTCCGTGGGTTTTCCTCGGAATATTCTTCTGGGGTTTTCCTCCCACATCTAAAACTGTAATTTCTTGGAGATCAGTGGGTTCCACTGAATGGGCTACCCAGTTAAACAATGACATATCGGGCATGACTTCAAAAAATAATTGGCAAGAACTGAACTTACCATCTCGGACTGCTGCCGCAGTTCCTCAAACGTCGTCTGGTACTTGAGAGTCGCCACTTTACCCTTGCCCTCGATCATCTTCTTGAGGGCTGCCTTTACTTCCTGTCTCTGCTTGCGGGCCGAGGTGCTCATTCCCGTCGCCAAGATGTCAATGTTGATGGTCCCGTCTCGCGGGTCGAAGGCCGACTGCTTCAGAGCTTCGTAGTGCAACCTGTGTGATACAGGAAGGAAGGTACATGATATTAAATTCAAAGAGGATACATTGTGATGTTCACAGATTGATGCTTGAATTCACAGATTGATGCTTGAATAAGATCTGGGGGGGGGGGCAGCTACTGACAAATGTAATGAAACTTTAAAAAATGGGGCAAAAAATTTCCAAGGTTTATATAGCACAAATGCAGTTGGAATATTAAGGGGTGCCTTTAGGCAAACATACCAAAGACCCATGTTTTTGTTTTCACTGCCAAGGAGATAATTGTACACACAGTCGATAATGAAACACCCGATGGTTTTTAATCTCACCTCTTAGCCTCATCCACATCCACCGTCTCCACGACATCAGAGAACCTCATCCTAGCGTGGGCCTCGGCCAGACGGATCAGCGACTCCAGCTGACGTGGGTAGGCCGACACCATCCCCCTGGCGCTGCCAATCTTCCTCATCTCCACGTAGGCGTGGATGAGCAACTGGCTGGCCTCCTCGCTGAGTTTGGGATGGACGTAGGTACGAGCGTAGGAAAGGTAGTCTCTGAGGAGGGCCAAATCCTGGCAAAAGCCAAAACAGTGGAGCTAAGTTAACAAAGGACTGGGGATGGAATTCGTTGAGTAGAGAAAGGTTTGGCTGAGGGGGAAAAAACTTACCACCCATTACAGGCTTTCAAGTAGACCCAGGTGAAAAAGTAGAATAGTAGGATCAAAATTTTCACCCCCCAAAAACAGGACAAAAGTAGGACTTTGGTGGACAAAAATCAGGATAAAAGTAGGACTTTTGCGGGCTCTCAGGAGCAGTTTTCATTGATACTCACCCATGTCCACATCATCATAGGCCTCATTTGGTATGTTCCGTACTCACAGCGGTTGTGCTCCATTCTCAACTAAGCTCTTTGAAAAGTATTCCTGCACCCAAACCCTTAATTGTGTGATTTACAGAAGACAGTGTGTAAACACCATTATGAAAATATTTCAATGAGATTTCATTTTTCGGAGTTGTGGGACAAAAAAGTAGGGGAAAAGTAGGAAAAGGTAGGAATTTCAAGAAAAAAGAAAAGTGCAAAAAGTAGGAGCAAGGTTAAACAAGTAGGAATACTTGAAAGCCTGCCATTATTAGCACATGTATGACATTTCATACAACCATACAATGCCAAGATGGGGGGGGGGGGGGGGGGGAGAGGTTTGGGAGTTAGGGGCACCACGATGAAATTGGCCCCTATCAAAAGTGATTTAATACTGACCATGTGTTCACTATCTTGTAACTCGCCACCCTGGTGATAGAGCGAGACCAGATGATTGGCCAAGCGACGATCAAATATCTCATCTTGAGGATCCAGAATCAAGAAGATCAAATCAAATCTACAATAGAAACGTAAAACAAAACAGAGTTAGCATGAAGTCATCTCGCTTAACTCAAGACACCTCAATATTCGTGATCAAGGGTCTTGGCAGGATGACACCTACCTCGACAGCAGAGTGTGAGGCAACTGGATGTTGTCAATGATGGTCTTCTTTGGGTTCCACTGGGAGTCCACGGGATTAGCTGCAGCCAAGATGGATGTACGTGCATTCAGGGAGCAGATGATGCCAGCTTTGGCAATCGAGAGAGTCTGTTGCTCCTATGTAAGACAAAACAACTGGGGCTGTAAAAACCTTTAAAGATTCATACATCAATATAATGTAGAACGAAGATTAGATTTGATATGAGCTCGAGGCCTCTTGGGCCACCAAGTCAAAATATTGAGAAAGATGGGAACGGCTTGAAAGCGGGCTTCACCCAACGCAGGATAACACAGCCAAATTTCAAGAAGACTTCACCCCCATCTCCACTGCTTTTGGAAAACCCAAAGACTTACCATAACTTCATGGAGGACAGAGCGCGTGCTGTCGTTCATCTTGTCAAACTCGTCAATGCAACAGATGCCGTTATCACTGAGCACCAAAGCTCCACTGCAAAGACCACACAGAAAAAAAACAAAGACAAGTTTAGACAAGGAATGGACTTTGTGAAGAAATACCTCCCTCAATGGTCCCACAGAGAAAACGAGGCGGGACTAAAACTCCAAGCAACTACAAGACTGAAAACATACAAGACTAAAAATTACTGGGATTGCAATGTGATTCAAGTTTACAATTTGTAGCGTAAACAGTTGCCGAGATGTAAAAAATTCTCGTCTACATTCAAGAATTTGTGCAAAGTATATGAGCCAGCCTTTGGACTATAGCGCCCTCAAATAAGAAGTCGGGTTACTCTTACGTTTGCAGGACCAATTGTCTGGTTTCGGGATCCTTGGTGACGTACGCCGTCAGACCGACGGCGCTGGATCCCTTGCCGGATGTATACTGCCCTCGCGGGACCAGATTGTTCACGTACTGCAGTAGCTGCGACTTGCTCGTTCCTGGGTCGCCGCACAGCAAGATGTTGAGTTGGGACCTGGGCATGGTGTCATAGGGCACATTCAATATGAAAGACAAGTACACAAAGCTCTCATGATTTTCGAAAACCTTATCCCGTTATAAACCCTAAACCTTCCAGATTTGACACAGTGCACAAGGTGTAAAGGTCTTGGGGACCTTTCTCTATTGAGGTTCATTGGAACATCGTTATAACGATTTTAAGCTGCTGGTGCTCCGATACTCACTTTTCAATAAATAGCGCCCTTCAGAACTTCACCCCGCACGTCCTGGTAGTTACTGAAAGACGACTTTAAACTTGTGCCGACTATTTAATTATGTAATTTTTGAGCTTACTACCTACAGCAATGGATGGCTTTCCCCTTCTATTCCTTGGGGAAATAATAGCCACTTGTCGCTCTTCTGTTGACATTTTTCAACAACAATGTTTGGTACGTTTTGTACACAAAAATCGGGAGCCAAGGACGATGTTTGGTATAGCCAAATGTTTGGTATAGCGGTGTTCGGTATAGCGACGTTCCACTGTAACAGCATCAGTGAACTAACTGCCAATTCTGAGACACCGGAGCTAGTCCCATTGAACAATGCCACAGTTGTATCCTGCTACTGTTGGCAACCATGAACTCTGAGGCAGTTTGCCCATGGGAATTTTTACCCCACGGATTTTGTCACATGGGCAGGCTTCTCACGTTGACAAGTGTTGCACACTGCTGTGTTGGACAATCAAAACGCCACAAAGGCTAAGGGTCAGGGAAGTTAAATGTATCCACTTCATATTGGTTTTCAGGAAGACATATAAGATCACTTACCTGAAATGTGCACGCCCCGCTTCAGAGAAGTCTTTCTTGGTCGCACCAAAAAGCTGACACATGATACCCTTCTTGATGTCCTCATTCTCAAAGATGCTAGGAGCTGTACACAGAAGAAAAATCAAATGTCTCAAACAAAATATTCTCCCATCCTACCTAAGACACGCTCTCCCAAGTTCATCCTTTCTCTACATTAAACTGTTTAAGAACATATCACAGTAGCAATTAGACAATGAAGACCGTCACGGAATGGACCTGAAGATGACAAACGACAAGCAAGATACCAAGACTAGCTGGTCACGCAAACTTTAATTCTGCCTTTTTCCCGTGTTTTTTTTGTTATCAAGTTTCATCCTGTAAAACAGATTCCTTTTCTAAATTGATAATTTTCTAGCAATATGTAAGTTTTTCACTTTTGAACGAGAAGTCGACCAAAAAAAATCCGCCTCCGTTTAGTTATTGAATTACTTTAAAAATTTCGAATTACATGTGGCCTGACAATAATTCAATTGTCGCGTGGTAAGCTGGTTCCCACCCCTCTATCAGTATCAATAATGTACAGACCGGGAACCAGTCTGCTTGTAAGGCGACTCTTTTTGTGGACAAAAATTGAAAGCTTTTTTTCAGAGGGTTACAGACACCACAAATGAGAAGTTTTGAGGGTTGGAAATTTATTAAGAGAAAATGTGATCTTTGCTTATTTTTTTCCGCTCACAAGTTTTCTTTGCAGAATGTTGTATGCTGGGCAGCTATGTCACACTGAGCCCTGGCTATGATCGAAAAATCAAAAGAGTGGAATTTCATGAACAGATACGTGTGTAGTTTGATGGCAGGACTTGTTATACATACCCAAGGCTCTTGCCAATCTCTCGTATATGTCTTCCTTCTGAGAAAGCTCGATCAACTGCTGCTTGCGCTCCTCAGTGAAAATTTGCTGATCATCCCTGGTCAAACAAAAAAATATAAATCATTTTAACCCATTTACGCCGTTACTACATTGTATCAGTTATGTTGTATTCATAAATACCTAGGACAGTTTACCCATTCCTATTGGTCGATAGCCCGTCACGTGGCTAGTTGATGAAGACCGGCTGGCTGGTCTTCAACACTTTTCCAGTGTCGCATGAAATTTTGACTCCTTTGAAATCCGGTGCCTTTTAGTTACCGTTTGATTGGTTGAACGTTCACAATGCACACGCAGTACTACCAGTAAGTCAGTATTTCATAGTCCTTAATTGACGACGCACTCGCCACAGCTGCATCTGCGCGTCATTGCGCAGTACGCGCGACGCACACGCCAAGCTCCATAAAAGGAGCTGTTTACGTCTTACTTGTGAGCTGGACACTCCATTATACAGCTAGAGGGGTGTTTTGAAAAACTTGAAGGGAAATTGTTGAACAACATCGTTCAAAATTGCATCCAGACTCCAACTGGTCTTAAACATAGTAATTAAAAACTCAGCAGCACACATTTATTCCCTTAGTACGATAGAATAAGGGTACTTGCAGGTTTAGCATTTAAGTCAGCCACCACAACATGCAATTTTGTAAACAAGCATCCATACATTCCTGCATGAACTAGAGATACTCACCCGTCATCACCTCCCTGCTCATGCAGTCGATTGGCGTCATCCTTACAGAACTGAATCACGTCGATGTACGTCTTGTACACCGCCTTCACGTTGCGCTGGCGGGGGTTGACGCGCAGCGGAGTGGCGCGGTAGATACCAGTGACAGTCACACGGTCGCCGGGCTGTACCGAGTCCACGAGATCGTTGTGGGCGTACAGGATAACGGTGTGTGGCGTTTGGCCGGCGGGCATATCATCTGTGAAATGAAATAAAGGCAAGCCAATATCATAAGCAATTTTTTACTTAAAAAAATGTAAGTGTAAAATCAACAAAATCTGGAATTTATCCCTAAAAAAACCGAGACCATACCTGGGGATTCCTGCAACTTGACCATCTGCTTGTCGGAGAACTGCGAGCGGTTGTGAATCAGCGCCATGCTGTGCTTGGTCTGACAGTTACGGCACACGGCGGGCTCCCCGATGCGCCCACGGTCGATCTCCACGGTCGCGGTGAAGGAGCAGACGTGGCAACGGAAGAACGCCTCGCGCATCTCCGGCATGAGCTGGGAGGTGCGGATCACCATGCCACTGATGGTGACCAGCTGGTCAATATCTGGAAATAGAACAATCAAATCCCGACGTTAATTATGAAGTTGAATGACAAAATTGACTGGAGCAGGGTTTGAACTCGCGACGTCTGGAAAACCGAAACAGTGCTCTACCAACTGAGCCCAGCCTGATGTTGGCGGTTCCCCAGTTTGTCAAGGGTGCTAGTCAGAAGCCACAAACCCATATATATATGCCATCTAGCCAGGGATCACGTCCAAAGCTACGATGCTGGCAACATTAGCAATGCTGCAAACCTGGGAAATAGTTTGGGATGATTGCAGGAGATAATTGTACTCGGTGTGGGCAAAAGTTACAAAGTTACAAACTCAAATTTTTGTAATGCAGTTAAAAAGAGAAACTTTTTTTTTGAAAGTTATGGTTAAAAATATGCTTAAAAAAATGGTGTTAAAAAGTATGGTGGCGTCTAAACCTTTTGTAATTTTGGTAAAAACCACTTTTCTTCAATATTGTTGAACAAGGTTGGATTTGAACCAGGGTCACAATAGAAGAAACGCATTGCAATTGAAAGTGCCCAAACCCAACTCTCTTGAGAAACTGTCTTTAATCAGCTGTACAACACTTCTAAAAACAAAAACAAACAATTTTTGTGGGGGGGGCACACAATGTGTTTGTGTCTGTCAGTTTCTGTAACTAGGGATCAAAAGGGGAAAGGCGGAACAAATTTCACTATTTGCTAAAAAAGTGGGGGGGGGGGGAGGAGGGGAGCAGCCCCTACTTTTGCAATCTAGACAGTTTCTAGAGTTTTAACCAGTTAACACCTGTACTATATTGTATAAATTGTATTACATTGAATTTATTCCCATGATGAATCCTAATAACTGTACAATGCTGGGGCAGTTTGGGGCAGTACAGGGAGTAACAGGCAGGGCAGTTTGGGGCAGTACAGGGAGTAACAGGCAGGGCAGTTTGGGACAGTACAGGGAGTAACAGGCTGGGCGGTTTACGGCAGTACAGGGAGTAACAGGCAGGGCAGTTTGGGCAGTACAGGGAGTAACAGGCAGGGTGGTTTGAGCAGCACAGAACATAATGGGTAATAATCAAAAGTAAAAAGCTTACTTACCCTCAGGGTTGAGTGACCTCATGTTCTTGGTCTTCTCCGTGTTGTAGGTTCGCACCTGGATCTGATGTTCCAGTGTAGTGTCGGGGTAGCGCTCAAAGAACATCTCGTTGACAGCCATGTCAAAGGTCGGGATGACCTCCTGCGGGTAGCAGACCAGCTGGCGGTACAGATCCACGTCAAACTGGTTCAAGTGCTGGCAGTTGATGTTCAGGAAGGGAAGCTCCAAAGTATTGATCTGTACAATTGGGGAAAAAAAGGAAGAAATATGAGTAATTTGAAGGGTAAGCACTTGTTGAGAACAACCAAAAGGACATTGTCACACCTTGTGCATATTCAACTATGATTTCTACTAATTCTAGTATTTGTAGTATTTGTAGTATTTCTAACAGAGCTTCCCTCAGAGGTGGTCATTAATTAAGAACAACTTAAATTTGCATGAGGCGTGACGATCATGTTGGAAGCTCTTGAACAGTGAATGCCGTCCAATTTGGAGTATGAACTATCGTTAACCACACACAGTGTTTGAAGCTTGTCGACTATAGTTGGACTAGAGTAGTCAACTACTCGGAATTTGCCTACTGAGGGTTGGCCACATCACTGGTTGCTAATAGCTTGCACATTGTAACAAAGACAAATTTATGGGTGGTAAGTTTCCCAGAAATTCAAAATGATTGCATGATTTCATGTGGCCCTTACTTTTTCAGATTGGAGCAGTGTTGAGGGTTTGTCAAGCATTCCTGCTAACAAGGAAGAGCACCGTTCTTAGGTATGCATTGTAAGACCATTGGTTAAAACACTCCCCGCTTGATAAGGAGGGAGAAACGCAATGGTTTCACATCCCCAAAGTTTGCCTCAATTTTTACCTCGTCCAGTTTCTGCAGGTACAGGGGCTCGTTGGGGTCAATGCCCTCGGCCTCCTCGGCCTCGGGGTCGATGAACCTTTGGATGAAGCGGGTGAACTTGGACTTGGCCTCGCTGACCACCACGTTGGTGCCCCAGATGACCAGCTGGGGACCGCCCGGTTGCTCGCTGGTCACTGCCGCGGTGGGCTCCGAGCCATCTCCCTGGAAAATAAATGTTAACTTTTTTTGAAAAACTGTTGGCTTGAAAATGGGTCTTCAGGCTTCTGTTAAAGGGAATATACAACATTTGCAAACATCGAAAAATAAAACTACCAAGTTTTTACGAAATACCTTACTAGGATGTTGGTAAATGACAGTCTAAAGCATCCTGTAAAATTATGGCACCTGGTGTGAAGTCATTTTCAAGAAAATTGTATTTTTGTATACATTTCCAACGGTGGTCGGCCGACCACCGTTCGAAAAACCTAACTATTTTTCAACTACTGCTCCAACTTTACACTTTTTCAGTCCAAATTTTGTTTGCTATTGGTTACATGTTCATGAACGGGTGCAGGCCAGCTAGACTGGTTCCCTTACCTTACAATTTTTCGGCATTTATAAATTGATCCATTTTATCTTTAGTGGAGTCAAGGAACCAGACTACTTGAAAATTTTTGTTTTTCTTGGTTTTTCCAGCATTTTCGAACACAAAACTTCAAACATGTCAGTGTAACAATATTTGATCTATTATACTTATCCCTCAAATAGTTCATTTCTGAAAATTACAGCAAAAGCCAATGATGTACATTCCCTTTAACACAAAAGTTTGGCCCAAGACTGGATGTAGATTATGTTTCCCGAATGCAGTTGCTCTCTTGCAAGCATGAGTTGAAGGTTTTCATTTGAAAAATAAGCCAATGAGTAAAGCTCATTTACATATTTTGTGAATATTTAAATCATTATTTGCATAGCCACTCCCCTAACTGATTTAGATAATGGTTTCATTCATGAGGAGAATCCATGATCACTCACCGATGGATCCGACTGTAAGTTGACCTGCCGCATCTTACGATTGCTGGTGATGTCGTTGCGAGGTCTCACAGGCGTGCCACTTCAAAAGGGTTAAGGCAAAGTTTTCAATTTCTGACCGACTGAATGACCTCCCTTGCGACTGAGACAGGTTATAAACTTGCAAAGAGAGCTGGGCAGTGCCATCATATAGGATTACCCCCATGCCAATGAGTGGGCTAAATCCAACCAATTAAGTGGACCAGATGCATAGTTTTGTGCACTCTAGGACCAGCTGTACCTTTCCTAAGGGAATAAATGTGTGCTCGAGAGGTTTTTATCACTCTGTTTAATACCGCTTAGAGTCTGGGTGCTGATAATTACCCGAGCCGGAGGCGAGGGTAATTATCAGCACCCAGACTCTAAGCG
Source organism: Patiria miniata (assembly GCF_015706575.1). Lineage (NCBI taxonomy): Eukaryota > Metazoa > Echinodermata > Asteroidea > Valvatida > Asterinidae > Patiria > Patiria miniata. The sequence goes on along the minus strand of NW_024037070.1, from coordinate 5,079,088 downwards.
GTATTAAACAGAGTGATAAATACCGACCGAGCACATATTTATTCCCATTCATAAATACCTTATCCGTAAAAAAATATCAAATAATTCGTTCAAAAAATCCCGAATTGTTCAACAAGTTCACTTCATTCTTTTTGAAACATCCCTCTAGCAAAATAATGGAGTGTTCAGCTGGCGATTAAGCTGTAAACAACCCTTTTATGGAGATTGACGCGCGCGTAGCATGTTCTGCGCGATGTCACGCAGAACGCACCTGGGGCGTTGCGTTTTGAATTTAGAACTATAAAATTCTGACTCGCATGTAGTGTTGCGCATGCCTACGTGAGGATTGTGAACGTTCAACCAATGAGACGGTAAGAGGCACTGGATTTTTAGGAGTCCACATTTTGTTGTGACACTGGAAAAGTGTTTAAGACCAGCTAGCCATGTCTTTATCATCCGTTTAAGACCAGCCACGTGACGGGCTCTCGACCAATAGGAATAGCTAAACTGTCTGAGGTATTTATGAATTGATTTAAACAGTAGAACATAAAACCCTCGCTTCGCCTCGTGGAATGGAACATTCCATCTGTCACCTCATGAAAATATTCTTGCCATTGCACTCATAAACATTCATTATTTGTATACCATCCCTTTTCTGACAGAAGAAGTGATAAAGTATTGTAACAAGGATACGCCATACGACCAGGAGTTCCACTCATCCGAGAGCTTGGTGTGCCGTAGTTGAGAGGGGAACTCATCCCGATATCGCTAGTACCTGAATACAAACATAAAAAAAATTAACAGTTGACTAACATTTTTTTACCCCTAAGCTCAACATTTTGTTTTGAAAATCTGCAAAGAAGATACAAAAGCTATGTAACAGTTTCGGAAAAAAACTAGTTGGCTGCAGTATGCCAATTATTTTAACAAGTGTGTCATATTCTTGGTTTTTCCTAACCCAGCTTTGAAGTCCGACTTCGGCTCCATCTCTAGAAACAGAATCATTAAAAAAGCCTTTCATGTCTAAAAGCAAACTGAAATACTCGATACTTAGGCTTCAATTAACCCTAACTCCCTTGACCTTTTTGCTAGGATGTAGTCTCAATCCCGCAAAATCCTCCAATTGGCCTCATGGAAAAATAGCATATAGCCTCAATCCTGCAAATTCCTCCATTATTTCTTGAATATGGTCCGTGGAGGGGTGACCACTGCCTGAATCCTGCGGCAGTGACTGTCAGTAATGTTGAGGCTTGGCCAGTGACATCGTGGAGCAGTACGGAGGATTTCAAGCATAATCCAGGCCTATATTTATGCATGGCTGAGCAAAAACAACACAAGGTCCTGCCCAAGACCTTGACAAAGAGCATCCTACGAAATCAGTAACGCACTTTTGCCATGTAACTTCCTCCACTTTGGCAAAGAAGATTTTGAAGGATTCAGGGCGGTTAGGTTTTTCTTTAATCAGGATTTGATGTTACTGAAACAAAATGAAATGGCCCTGTCTTGAACCAGAGTCCCCCAAAACAGGGTCTTAAAATCTCTTATCTTTTAAATTTTTGATGCCAGAAAATAGCTGATGATTGTGGGGGAGGGACCTTTTTTGAGATCTCACCTGCTCTGGAGAGGCCGGGGCTCGAAAACACCGAGTTATCCTGCAACCCACCGGATGCCGGAGAGGAAGGCATAGGTCGTAGGTCACCACTGGGGGAGGAGTCTAATGGCCTACCGGCCTGAGACGCTGGTGAGGAGGCTGCACTGCCGCGCTTGCTGGCTCGACTGGTAGCTGGGTCACAAAGACAAAAATACAAACTTCCTTATGAAGATCCACAACTCAGTATCGAAATTAAAATTTTCGTCGTAGAGTTATTACCTGAGGGGTCAGATCATTGTCCTCTGATTGACCGAGTCACTACTTGACCGACTGACCGAGTTTCACTGATAATTTCCTAAATTGCGACTTTCGGGTACAAATTGACTAGTCTAGTCTAGTCTTGTATTATTTTTAAAAAAATGGCAGGCATATCAGTGACCCCAGTGCTGACAAGGCCCAATTTTCTAGTTGAAATTTATTTGAGTGAATTTATTCTAACTAAGCCAAGTTATTTATAGTCAGTAATTCAATAAAAGGGCAATAGTTTTGGAAAGAAAATGTTGCAACCTGGCACCACTTTTTTCTTCATATATCATGTCAATGAAGGTCAGTCCTGGCAAAAATGTTGATAAGACATGAATATGGGACTGAGAAACATTTCCAATTTTGTTAGGAAATACTTAGAAAAATTTCTTGACTCTCCATAAACTTTGTACACAACCACTGAAGTGGCATCAGGTTGCAACATTCTTTCCATAGTGTTATCCTTTCGGTCTGTTTTATGCCCCAACTTTACCATCCGACCCAACTTAAGTTGGGATCGTCCCAAGTAAAGTGCTGCAGTTGGGCCAGCCCAACTGGGACGCCGCTACTCCGTGCTCATGCGTGGCACGTTAGAGGATGTACATTTACATACCATTCCGTATGTGCATGCTAATACCCAACTGGAAAACTTTAGTTAGGACGGTCCCAGCTTTAGTTGGGACCGATGGCCTAGTTGGGGTGTAACGGGTTTGGCTTAATTGTTTTCTTACGTGTTCTTGCCCCTCCTGGGGTATCAGCAGCCACCCTGGTGCTTCTCCGAGAGGGTGTTTCGCTCTGCTGGCTCCCCTTGCGCCCTCGCTTACTTGGCGTCTTGTCTACGTCGGCGTCATCATCAGCACGGTTGCGTTTGCTGGTGCGACGACTCCGCGGGCTGCCGCCGGCTGAACTGCTCGGTGAAGACATGGCAGACGATTTTACTGCAGATTGCTGGCTTTTCTGGGGGGAAAGTAAAGGAAAGTAAAGAAAATCTGCAAATATAAATTAATTAGTTTATTACCATTTTTTTGGGCCTCAACACAAAATCAGGATAGGATCAAAATTAGCACGCAACATGATCAACTTTGCGATAGTATCCCCTTGCACATAAATATGTGCGCGCGCAAACATCAATTGCAAGATAAATTTTACTCAATCGTGTACATCTGAAATCTGTGTGCGCACATTCAAATTTGCGCGATATGTCAAAATTGCCCTCAACAAAACCTTGCAAAAAGTTACAAAATACAAGTTACATTCGGCTAATTAAATTCAATGAAAATGTCTCAGATTTCCATTTACATGATTTATTATTAAGGTTTAATGTTTCAAGTGTTCTTACACGATCACTGAATATACGTAGGCCTACTACTAGATGAATCTAGGAAAGTTATATTTGTCAATTGTACTACCACAGGCACTTCACAAAAAGTTCGACAAAATCATCAATGAATGATATTGATAAGTTGATGCATGATCTGATGATGACATTCATTGTTGACAGGCAGGGCATTTAAATCAAATGTCCATAATCAATGACACGCCACAAACACTGCAAACAAAAATCCCAGATATATTTCTGCAACCAAACACGACGTATAACTTCCCCATAACCGGAATTCTGCAAAAACTTTCTTTAAAAAATAGTTATTAATACAAATTCTTACCAAATTTACGGACAAACGATGAACCCCTTGTGTTTCTTCCGAGATCTGTTTCCCGCGGTTCACTTTCAGTCGACAGTGCACGATCAATCACGTGTCAAATTCAGCGCGCGAAATCAATGCCGGTGTATTTAATAATCACGTATTTATCACTACAACAAATATTTCTAAATATATGTTTCTAAAAATTCATTTCAAATTTAATTATCCATTTATTTAAATGATATATTTCTTTTTAAATCAAAATTGTCAAACAAAAAATTGAATAATGATAACATTTTTTTTTAAGGTTAAAATAAAATACACTTTTATGAAAACATAATTAAACTGGACAGAAGTGATTCATAGAGGGCGCTACATCAAAACAAAAAGTCCCGCGAAAGAACGAAACCGGGAATCCATCACTATCAGTGCCGGAATCTTACTGCGATCGATATGATGTCTCTTGACAGTAAGTGAGGCCTAGCTAGAACATAAAGACAGCTTTTTTTGGTTAGCAAAATAAAGAAAGTGCGTGCTTAGTAATAGTATTTCATTTTGATATGCATGAATATTTTTATTACTGAATTAACTCAAGTTGGGAAAAAAAATGTTGCAACCTGACCTAGGGTTGTGTACAATGTCTATGGAGAGTCGAGAACATTTTCTAAGTATTTCCTTACAAAATTGGAAATGTTTCTCAGTCCCAGATTCATGTCTTATCATCATTTTTGCAATGACTGACCTTCATTTAGATGATATATGAAGACAAAAGTGGCGTCAGGTTGCAACATTTTTTCCGTTCTTTTTATTAGTTAGACTTGGCCTTACTCTAGTCTAGACCCGTGAACGTGGCGTTGTATACAACGCCACGTTCTTGTTTCATTTCGAACCTGGCGAAATCGATCCGACATACATAATTCCGTATGGGTGTTGAGTACTCACCTAGAAATCTAAATTTGCCCGTCCGATTGTTTCGGCTGTGTAATTTCGACGAAATTTGCCCATCAGTAAAGACCCATACGAACGTGTAGAAATTAGATTTTAACCGGACCCTGACAAATAACCCCGGACGCGTCTGAGTCGCTTGGACAGATTGACGGCTGTTTCATGTCACAACCCCGAAACAAAAACCCCGCAGACGATTGGCTGCTCGGCTCATCTCGTGTACAAAGTACGTGTGTGCATTATATAGCTCTATGGTGTGCACGCACACACACGCGGCGCGGGCGCACGTGTGACCGCGTGCGGTGCGGTGAGAGAGGAAAGGACTTGAAACTTGTCTAAAACGATGTCTGTTTTAGCTGCGACAGTAAACAGCCGTCGGATCATACGAAAATAAAACGCAATGCGCATGTGTCAGTTGGGAGAAAATGGCAGCTAGCATGAACCGGGGCCAGAATTTTCCTCAATTTTCGTCAAATGCAAGTTTTGACGTACAAATAGAATTCAAGACAGCTTCATATGTGAGTACTTATTACATGGGCAAAATAACGTCCAGTGTGTGTAATGGAGGGAGTCAGAGGGACACGTTCGCCATGTTCGAAAATAGACAACATCGTGGCGTAGTTTACAAGCCACGTTCACGGGTCTAACTCTAGTCATGCTAATTAGAGTTCATTTTCTTCATTGAAATCAGTGGCTTTGGAGAATTTTTTTATTATGTTAGGGAACCAAACATTTCCGTTATGACAGCAGTTGGAAATCGCGTTACGGCTGCCATAACGATAGCCTCTGCATTGAACTTTTGATAGGCCTAACTAACTTTCAACATTATCAACATCATGTTTAAATCTCACCAATCCATTCCGTAGACTTAATGCATGGCTTCACATGAACAACAATTAAAATGAGAGACGGTGAAAGGATTTGAGTGTATTGAAGATGTCGTCATCTCGAAGAGCCAGCGTCGATCAGCTGTCTCAGATACCGTGCACTCCAGTCAACGAGGGCGGCCGTGTACCACCGGGGTGCATTGTCACTAGTCAACGATGGAAAGGATCGGAATTGGTCAACACATTGCAAGGTAATTGTCAATATTTTGGCAACACTTGGCTATGGTAAATGGATATTGGAAAAACCTTGAAAAAATTGTTCCTAAATTATGCAGTAACCCTTCTCCCCTTTTGAAGTTTTTCGCCATACAAATATGTCACCCTCTGTATCATAGGATAAAGAGAACAAAAAAATAGGACTGAGAAATCGATACATTTTTTGTCAGCAAATACCTTAAAAATGTTACTGATACCTCATGATTCTGTCTAGAACCGGTGTCTTAAAATTGCACAACATGGTATATTTTTTATCTGAATACTAATTTTATGGGTTTTAAATAATGTGGAAACTTGGGGCAATTTTTTTGAAATGTACATTTAAACTGAAAAAAAAATGTAGACAGTGCTGAAACTTAAAAGGGTTCATGTCTAATTGCAAAATGCTACTTTCACTTATTACAATCGAGAAATACAACTTTTGTTTTGAAATTTTATTTATTTATGTTTTTTTTCAGGGAAATTGAAAGTTATCATGGAGGATAAGCTTGGTGTGATAGACTTCCATCCGTCCAATGAAGCCGGCGTGGTGTACATCTCAGAGACGGACTTGGTGGCCGGCAGTGGCTACAAACAGAAACTAGCTAAACTCAGGAAGGTCAGTACGTCAGTATTGTCTGAATTACACGGCTGCGGCTGAAAGTAATGCATGTGTCTATGGGAAGTGGCTTAAGCCGCTTCCATAGGCGCATGTGTAATTAAGCCATAGCCAAGACATTTGGAGCAGCCTTAGGTCACAGGAGAAGCGTTGCCTTTTTTGTGTGTGTATAAAACAGATTGTGTGACTGTGATTATGTGATTCTGCTCATTCAACATTAAAGGGAAAATACAACATTTGCAAACATCAAAAAATAAAACTACCAAATCATTTTGAAATACCTTGCTGGACTGTTAGTGAATGACAGTGTCAAGCATCCTGTAAAATCATGGCACCTGGTATACTGTCATTTTCAAGAAAAGTGGTATTTTTGTATCAATTTCCAACGCTGATCGGCCGATCAGTGTTGGAAAAAACTGGCTTTTTTTCAAATACTGGCCCCAATTGACCATCGCACTTGTTTGCAATCGATTACACACCTATGAACGGGTACGAGCCAGCTAGACTGGTTCCCTGACCTTACAATTCCCCAATGTATGTAAACTGCTCTGTTTCTTCTTATATGGAGTCAGGGAACCAGACTACAGGAAAATGATTGTTTTTCTTGGTTTTTATAGCATTTTCGAACCCAAAACCTCAAAAAAGTCAGTGTAACTATATTTGCTATATATTTCCAACCCCCCAATTCCATCCATTTCTGAAAATTACAGTAAAAGCAAATGATGTATATTCCCTTTAAACCTAACCTTCCAACGTCTTTTCAAAATCCTTCAGGATATTGTGCAGGATTTTTGAAGGATTTTAGGGAGAGTTCAGCGGAAACCAGTTCAAGCTGCCCTAGTTCCCGACTCCCTGTTGTCGTTCGAAATGCGCTTGTGTTTACAAACAGGAACCAGTCTATACATCATCACAGTTGTTGCATCGTGCAGTAACAAAATTAGGCTCGATCTTGAAAGACGTCTTGACGCTATCAGTGATCATTTTTTAGTAAGGAACGCGCACGCAGCCCATGGAGTCGAGGCTGGTTTGGACTGGAGATCGCAGGGTCGACTGCATGATGTGGAATGTGACCGACAGTCTGAAATTAGAAGCTCCAATGGATCAGTTGACATTTGTGTTTTATTTTCACCTCATTTTCCTGTTGGTAAAATTAAAATAAAAAATCCAGGCAGCTGCCAAAACAGGAAGCGAGCAGACACTAAACATGAATGCCTTTTTTACTTCACCGTTTTATCAAGTGATCAAAAAAAAGTAACAAAAAATGGACGTCAAAAGTTGACAATCATCTGACCCTTTCAATCCCCCTTCTGTTTTCCTGTTCCTCAGGCCAACAGTCTCAGAGGCGTCGTCGTAGCAGAACGCACCCCAATCAGCGAGCAGTACTACGCAGATCTTCAGAAGTTTGTGAGTCTGGAGCTGGGACTCAAGATGCTCTTCGTCGTGTCTCAGACGGAAGCCGCCAATCTTCTCATCCAAATGGTAACAAATCAGGACATTTCTGACAGATTTTTGACCTTCACTGACAGAATTTGTTTTTTGGGTTTTTGTTTTTGTTTTGGTTAAGGTATTTAAATGAGGAAGTAGGAAGTTAACCATAAACAAATTTGTCAAAAGTTAAATGAATTTGTTGGTTCGAGTTACGCCCTAGCAAAGGGCATATACTTCAGATTTGTTTGTCACAAGCTCCTGAACAGTACCAAGAAATATGACAGTGAAGGGCAGCATCCAATATTAAAATCTTGACACAAAATCAGGAAACTTTTCTCACTTTAAGTGTGAATTGTTGTAAAACCTCAAACCCTATATTTACCAATTGAATTCCAGCTTGTAGCAAAGTAAATGCAGTAAATGTATTAGTTAATTCTCCCTCTCTGCCAACACAGCTGTCCGAGTAGTAAAAGAAGAATGTGACTGTAACAGTTAAGAGCTCCCCGCCTAGATAAAGCAGATTGACTGGCTGCGACTGTTAGTGAAACTTGATACAGCTTTGCTTTGACTGTAGGTGATTGATATTAGCAAGCTGTACCTACCAGTTACTTGCTTTTTATTGGCTGATGGAATTTGACTTGTCACAGTGCTTATCAGAAATACGATGTGACTGTTGGTGACTAGCCCATGTATACAGGCATGGCAGGAGAATGGATTGATTTTTTTGACTGTCTTTGACTGTTCAGACAACAGGAGAGTTACTGAGTGTTACTGTGAGTGAAACATTTTTGAAAAGAATTTGTTGAACTCTGAACCCAAGGTGAATGAAGAGCACAAACCGCATGCCAACCCTTTCCTCGTCAAGAGACGCAAACAGTCCATCGACGCCGGCGTCCTAGCGACAGTACATCTCATCCCCAATGTGGGCCCAGTCAAAGCCAAGGTCTTACTGCAGAGATTCAGAAGCATTAAAGGAATCGGTAATGCTTCCGAGCAGGTCAGTAACCCTTCCCCCTCCTTAGAAATAAACTCAATCTAAATAGAAGTTACAAAGAAACCTAAAAACAAAAAAATGCAATTTTTAAAGTAAAAGACGGTCAGAGCATACTGACCAGAACGTCGAGTTTATACCTCGGGTTCTTTTCAGAACCATTCTCTTAGTTGAGAAATCATTCGCACATGGTGTTTCTGCAAACCTTTCATTATTCATTATCTCCACCATGCAAAGCCTCAAATCTTACTTATTTAAAGTAAAATGTTTTGTCTCTCTACGGGCAAGCTTTAAGACTAGCACATTTAATTGTCCATAACCTTGATTTCAACATAAATGTTAGCAATACTATGAATAAATCCAATAAAACAAAAACAAATTAGTGTTCAAATTTCGATTGTGGTTACCATGACAAACTGAGACAGACATCACAGAAAGGATGAATTCTTGAAAGATGTATGTTTCTCAAAAGATGTTGAAGGAAAGAAACATTTGTTGTACCTTTTTTGTGTGCGTAGGAGTTGACTGAGGTGGTCGGTAGAACCAAGGCAAGTAACATCAAGGCCTTCTTCCAACATAGGACATCAGCTGATGGTCAGTCATCGTCTGTAACCTGAGAGGTCATATGTCGCCTGCGAGGTCATATTACACCTAAAGCATGTCACCCGAGTTTGGAGTTTATCATCTTGGCCTGTCACCTGAGCTGTAATCTGTCACTTGAGTTGTCATCTTTGATCTGAGCTGTCATCCGTCACTTGAGCTGCCATGTCAACTGAGCTGTCATCTGTCAATTGAGCTGTCATCTGTCAACTGAGCTGTCATCTGTCAGCTGAGCTGTCATCTGTCACTTGAACTGTCATCTGCCACTTGAAATGTCATCTGTCAACTGAGCTGTCATCTGTCATCTGAGCTGTTATCTGTCAACTGAGCTGTCATCCCAGTTGAGCTGAGATCTGTCACCTAAGTTGTTACCTGTCACTCGAGTAGTATGTCATCTGTCACTTCAGCTGTCATCAGTCACCTAACCTACCATATGCCACTTGACCTGGCACCTGTCACCTGAGCCAGCCTCTGCCATTTGAGCTGTCAGCTGTCATCTGAGCTGTAATGTGTCACCTCAGCTTCATTGTCACCCGACCTACCATATGCCCCTTGACCTGTCACCTGTCATGCGCAGTGTCATGTGTCACCTGACTTTTGTTTAACTTACTTTTCATCTGTCACTTGAGTTGCCAAGGGCTTCTCACAGGATGTTGTAAATTAGGCTTGGATTCCACATCGGTTAACAGACTCAGGGAGTTTGAGTTAAAACCAACCCAAACTGACACCAGAGAAAAGTCAATTTGCTTTTGCTGGATTTATTTGGAGGGGTTAGTATTTTATAGCATGTTTTGTTACACTGACCTTTTTAAAGTTTTGTAGATTTTGGACCCCCCCCCCCCAAAAAAATTTATATTCCTTTTGTCTGGTTCCCTGACCCTACCTCAGAAGAAGTGGCACAATTTATAGACATCAGGGAATTCTAAGGTCAGGGAGCCAGTCTAGCTGGCTTGTACCCGTTCGCAGATGTGTAACCGATCACATACAAAATGTGAACTAATAGGCCATCAGCTGGGGGGGGGGGGGGTTGGTCAGTATCAAATCAGGGCATAAGTGATTATTGTGCGCATATATGCGCAAGGTATACCGCCCCCAGAGTGGACACATGCAAGCATGAATGGTGATAACACCCAAAATGCTGCCACCGCTGCAATGCTTTTTCACATATTTTCCAACTCTGGAGGTGTATACCTTGCCAAAAATCGCTATGACGATTCTTCCCCTCATTTGATACCGGTGGCCAAAATTTTGGTCTGAGGCTGATGGCCTATACCTAAATTTGGTACATCTGGGGAAGCAGTTTTAAAAAAAAGCCATTTTTTTTCCAACGATGGTCGGCTGACCATCGTTGGAAATTGAAACAAAAAATCCACTATTCTTGAAAATGTTGGCACACCAGGTGCCATGATTTTACAGGTGCTTTAGAATGTCATTTATTAACAGTCCAGTAAGGTATTTCACAATAATTTGGTAGGTTTTTTTTGTTATGTTTGCAAATGTTGTATATGTTGCAGTGATGCCATGAGAAATTATAGGCAAGGGCTGCTTGAATATCCTCATAACATTTTGATTTTTTTTTTTGGGGGGGTGGTTAAAGGAAGCTTTTCATGTTCCCATGTAAAACCGTACTTGCTTTGAAATCATACTTGTATTGCTTCATATGTTTTCATTACTTAGCTGTGGATTCAACATCTACATAATTTTGTACATTTTATATACATGTACATGTATTTATATTTTTATACATTTCTGTGTCTCGGTTTATTACAAATATTAACAGAAAATGCATCTGAACCAAAATTGGACTCGGGTCCTATTTCTTTGGGTTGTCCTTGATAATATGAAAGATTATTGTTGATCAATTTTGTGTTCTTGGGATATTTTTTTTGGGGGGGGGGGATATTCTTCAATCCTTATCACTACTGGCTTTTGTAACATAATCTCATAATTTAGTTTGGGGTTCCAAAATATCTTACCAGGGTTTGGAAATTGGATACAAAATGTTCAACTGACGACTATACAGTAGACTTTTTCAAAACCCCGGCCTTGTTTTTAGTTCGGCTTCATCTCTGGCTACAGAATCCTTTAATAACCAAACCATATAGATATACTGTTACCCTCAGCCTTATGTTGAAGGATATTTTTGTTTTGAGGTAAAACGTGTACCCACTTTGAGATGTAGTCCCCCAAAAAAGGCCAAATATCTTTTGAAGCCAAATCTGAAGAGACGAAGCCGAGGTTTTGTAATATCCCTGTCAACTTTACGGACTTGTTTAATAGCGCCCTCTTTGTGCTCGTTGATTGTCATGCAAATGATTTTCAACCTTGCGCTCGTGAGAGAGTACGCATGCGCATGTCTGTGATAACATGATGAATATTCACGACATGCTATTAATATTGAAATTTTGGTATTTATTCATTTGCGGTCGCCATCTTGTAAATTCGAAAGGTGAAGAACATCTGCCGACTGTCTGCCGAATGGAAATAGGGATTGGAGCCGCAAAATCTTCGCCGAATTTGCCTTCCAGTTGCTTCCAGCTTTCACCTTCGTGAGGACATTTGGATGGATCCAAGAAGCACCTGGTACCAGCCCGAGCAACTTGGACCCGCAACGGAACTTTGGACGAACATTTTCAACAGCGCTACCCGGAGTCTTCGGGACCTTCAAATGGGCGACGGCAAATCGGCCAATGGCGATGGGAATGTGCACGATAACGATGCCAGAACTCGTACCCTCCCCTCTCGGGACACCCAGGATTTTATCCCTTTGCACGGGGACTCCGGGGTCGATTTGGCCACGAAACGTTCAGCCGTGAATCACGGCTACCACAACGGGGAAAGGACTAACGTGAGCAGCAATAATTTGTTCAACAAGCGGCGGAAAGACAATCTAGCCAGCACCTACGACTGGAACAGTTCGGGCAAGGTTCGAGACGGCGGAACGCCGTGGTGGTCAAGGCGAAATGTTGGCAATCAACTCGGGTCACCGTACCCGGACTTGACTAACCACAATGTCGGACTTGGGTACGGTTTGATGATGGCCATTCTCTCTTACTGCAGAAATACAAATAATTAACAAATTAGACTAGGCCTACTTGAGGAAATATTGTGGAAAATCTTTCAAAGTAGAAACGGTTGACAATGACATGTCAACAATGCCCTGCATGTTTTGTTTGGATTTGACTTTGTTTTGTTTGGAAAATTTTGTTCCAAAGTGAAATATTTTGACCAGTTTTTAAGTTGTTGCCTGTTGGTTGAAACCCTATTTAAATGAATCGGGGGATATTGCAGCATATATTGAAACTTTAAATTTTAAAAATAAAGTAGACCTGTGGCTGCAGGCTGTGCATATAGGTCTACTACTTACTAGGCCTACCTACATCTGTTATTGTTAACAAAATATATAAATTAAAAATGCAATTAAAATAGTCCATGCACTAAAGATATTGGGAGGAAACTGAGTAAAAAGTTTTAATAAGGCAGTGTATATTTTGCCGGAGACGGCAAACCTTTACTGTAAACGTTAGTTTGCCGGATATGCACTGAACATGCGCAGTTACTGTTTTTTTGTACTTTAACATTTTCCGGTGACAAGTTTTAGCCTGGCTCCATGCCAAAATTATCGTTGTTACCTCGTATTCACAAGATGGGATTCAGACCATTTTATAATTTCGGACTTTTTTTCCCTTTTAAAAAAAATCCTCCAGAGCCACAAATCTGAAAAAGACAATGTAATACTCTGCAAAAAATGTTTGAGACATGTTAAAATAATAAAAGAAGAATATTCTTATTTATTTGGGGATGAGAAAACAAACACTTAAAAATGTGGTGCGGTTGGAATCAAATGCGAGTCATCCCACTTAATAAAGCCTTTGCTTAACCACTACACCAAACGTGCTACACAACTTTTTGTGGGAATTTAATACATCTTATAATTCAGCCCTATTTTAAAGAGTACAGCGCCCTCTGTTGATATGGATTGCCGCCGGCAAACCTTTAGTAATCGTTAGTTTGCCGTCATTACCTCCGGCAAAATATCCACTATCTTTTAATAATGAAATTGCTAGATTGTTTTATTGTAAATAACATAAGATTTGGCATGAAGCATAACTGCTAATGCTATGAAACATTTCCAGCTGCGTTTGTAACAAAGAAAATGACATACATTGTAGGGTAACCCATTGTACTTGTGGTGGTTAGAGAAATCAGAGATTTGAAAATCCATTTATCCCACTTTTTTTCAAACTGAATAACGGTTATCCAATTTTACCGGAAGTACCTATCCAGCCCACAGTCATGCCAGCAAAAAGTGACGGGTGAAGTGCTGCGTGCAATGCCATCCCGTTCCGAATGAATGGCTTTATTTTACTGGATTCAGCGACCACTGGGCCTTTACAAAAACACTGTCCAGAGCTGTAATGTTGGAATAAAATGGGAATCAAATGTTGCAACCTGACGCCACTTCAGTAGTTGTAGAGAGTAAAGAAAATTTCCTAACAAATTTGGAAATGTTTCTCAGTCCCAGATTCATGTCTTATCATTGTTTTTGCAGTGACTGACCTTCATTGAGATGATATATGAAGAAAAAAGTGGCATCGGATTACAACATTTTTTTCCAAAAAATTGGGTGGGAACTCTCTGATTTTAAATGGGCAGGCTTTTCATACATGTATCAAGACTGGTACTTGCGAGTGAATGCAGTTACATGTACAATCAGAGACAGTGGAGCAAATTTGGGGATATTCCAATTCGCATACTGGAATTCCAATCGCATTTTAAAACATCCAGATTTAAATCCCAGATCAGAACTACATAGGCCTAGATGCATCTTGTTACTGTGCTGTAAAACATGAATAATTTGCTGATATGAGATACCATAGATATACAGTACATTGTAGAAACTGACCCAAATACATTGTCTGCCCATGGAACATACTAATGTTACAGATTTTGTTGGGATTACTTCTGCTAATTGGATCGTTAGCATTTTGTTGGAATGGCATGATGCTGTCATATTTTTTTTGTCGCAACTGAGTGACTCACTGTGTACACGGATACAAGCCATTTCTACGAATTTTTATCAGGTTTTGCTCATTATCAAAAACTGACAAAGCATTCTAGCGTTCAGATTAACAACAAAAGATAACACACTGAATTGTAAATGTTACATAACCGTGACCTGTCACTTGGCAGATTATGAAACATCCACCTCAATGGCTCGCATACAAAATGATCCAGCCTGCCCCATAATGAATATGCATTAGTATTATGTAAATGTATGCACCCTCAAAAGGTGCCTGTCAGATGGGGTTTCTTTGTTAAATTCATTTAAAATGCATATAAATCTATGCATACTCTGTATACCTAGTTCAAACAACAGCTCTCAGAGATTGTACTGGATGAACAAACTAAATCTGTAAGATATAATTTCCCCTAGCTGGGCGACTATACCGAGTACACGAGAACTTGCGAGTAGTGCGAGTAGTCGTTCTACTCATGGTTTTTCATCTACTCGAGTACTCATCCTGGCGCCAGTAGAAGTAGGTACTCCCGAGTATCAATTTTCGTTTACAAGTCCTGACTTAAAAAAAGTTAATGCTCGCGGTTTCTGCGCCAAACTTGTCTTTTGTCTTAATACGTCCCCCGCAATAAAGGAATCACTACCTCCATCTGTTTCCTTGGGATTCCACTAGCACTTTCAACAAATACATTTTCAAGTAAAATGAGCCAAAATTTTGCAAAGTAAGGATATATCTCAGTGCTGAAGAATGTGGTGTGTCTTCCACGCTTTTTATTCGTAGTAACTTCCTTCTTAGTAATGTTTATGCCAATTTTGATTTGTTTTTATGGTAATTTAGTGAACTACTTGCAAGTACTCGACAAATCATGAGTTATTTCTCTGTGAAAACTCGAGTAGGAAAATCCACTACTCGCACAGGCCTAAAACTAAAAGTAATGGCATCTGTTAAATTGGTTTTAACCCAAACTCCCTACTTAGTTTTACCTAGACCAGTACCAAGTCCTCCAAAATCCATCACTGACTCTGCTTCACATAATGCTTCAGGACCGAATCCGCAGAAATCATCCACAAACCCTCCCCTGCTATAGGTGGATTTTGATGGACTTGGTACTCATGTCTTGTATACCACAATTCTCAGACATTAGATTTACCATGAAATTTATCTGTCAATTTTTGTATATTTATATTTTCCACTTTATATACACAGACTGAGTCGTGAGATTCACGATTTCTACTTGTTCATGTTACCCCGCGCCGAGGAGCATCTCATGCGAAGAGAAGTGGTGCAGAGAATAGAAGGCATCGTCAAGAACATCTGGCCAGAGGCTCGGGTAAAAACATCATATATATTTATTTTAATTAACCCTAACTCCCTAGGCATTTTTGCTAGGATGCAACCTCAATCCTACAAAATCCTCCAACTGCCTCCATGTAGAAATTGCATACAGCCTCAATCCTCCAAAATCCTTGACATTTGTATTTCTTGAATGTGGTCCTCGTAGGGGTGACCACTGCCTCAATCCTGCAAAATCCTCCAGCAATCACCGTCAGTATGTTAAGGCACAGCTAGTGACATCCTGGGGCAGTGCGGATGATTTCAAGTATAATATAGGCCTAAATTTATCCACGGCTGAGTATAAACAAAACATGGTCTGGCCCAAGACCTTGACGCAGTGCATCCTCTAAAATCAACCACACATTTTTGCCATTATAGCCTCAATCCTGCAAAAATCCTCCATTTTCCAAAGCAAGACGATTTTGGAGGATTTGGGAAGGTTAGGTTTAAGGGCTTTTTCATCTGAAAATGTGCATGCTTGTACAGATGATTAAAACCCACCCTCTCTGGCTGGCAATTTCACTGTATATAACAGTCGAGTGCTCCCTGCCTTCATAAAGCGGGATTGACTGGCTGTGATTGTTATGAAACCTGATATAGCTATGCTTTGAATGAAGGTGATTGATATGCCAGCTGTGCCTACCTATCACCTGCTTAAATTCTTTCATCTGTTGATGAAATTTGATGTCACAGTGCTTACAAAGAAATATGATCTGACTGTTGGTGACTAGCCTGTGTAAAAGGCATGGCAGGGGAACAGGATTGAAATTCTGACTGTCTGCGACTGATCAAACAAAAGGAGGGTTAAATCATAGTTTAGAGGTTTCTGTGTGAGACTATCTGTTTGATGAATTTCATCGACGCCAAATTCAAACACCAAAGTAAGAAATAAATGTTGAACAACTTCTGAGTTTTAGTGGAATTTTTAATTTTGTTAAATGGGAAGTTTAATAATTTAAAATTGTACTACTGCTAGCCATTTCTATTTTGTAATAAAACGAAAGGCGGCTTTTTCCTAAAGCACCTCAACCATCAGAATAAATTAAGATCAGGACAAATCTGATGTAGCTGCTAAGTGAAAGAATATTGCGTAGTAGATTCACATGCTTTGTATCACTCAACAGTAAAGTTTTTTTGCTATCAAAGTATGCTTAATTTCCATGCCCTTTTTTGTCAGGATTCTAATTATGATACACATTAGTGCATACCAAATACTATATAGCGACCGATAAGAAAAACACTATTGTGCTGATTTTGTGTATTGCACATTTGGGAAATCCCCTACATGAGAAATGACATGAAGTGGGTGCAGCGTTAACCATTGACAGAACGGTTACATGTACACGTACGTACATTGTACGTGCACTGAGCACTGTCCAGACCTGTGCATATATGGCTATGTACACTACATGACTGCTTGTGGGTTGGTAACATACAGTGTTTATTTTAGCCCTGTGTATGCCAACCTACTGAGAGGAAATTTTGGAAAATTATGAAGTCCATGAAAATGAAACTTCTGTACAATTAAACCCTAACTCCCTAGGCATTTTTGCTGGGATGCAACCTCAATCCTGCAAAATCCTCCAACTGCCTCCATGTAAAAAATAGCACATAGCCTCAATCCTGCAAAATCCTCCATTATTTCTTGAATTTGGTACTTGGAGGGGTGACCACTGCCTCAATCCTGCAAAACCCTCCGACACTCACTGCCAATATGTTGAGGCAGAGCCAGTGACATCAGTATAACCTAGGCCTAAATTTATGCACGGCTGAGCATAAACAACACAAGGTCCAGCCCAAGACCTTGACAAAGTGCATCCTTCGAAATCAGCAACACACCTTTGCCATGTAACCTCAATCCTGCAAAATCCTCCATTTTGCAAAGAGGATTTGGGAGGGTTAGGTTTAAAGATTATCTTTTAACAATTCATGACTCGCGGGTATTTAACAAGGTTTAAAAAGTTAAAGTCACAATGACTTCAGGTGGCATTATCATGTATGTATGTAGTTGTTTGGACATAGTTATTGTTTTCAGTTATTCTAGTCATCTTTGTGAACAAATTTAAGAAAAAAGGGAAAACAATGTGTGTTGAAGTAAACTATCAAACATTTTGTAGAGACTGGAATCATGTCCTTTAGTTATTAGTTATGTTTTCTTAGCAAGGGTAAACTCAACATCCAAAAAGTATTTTAAATGTTCTTTGTGTTTTACAGGGTTTTTTTTAACTTGTTTGTTGTTATAGTTGAGTAAATATGATTAAATTTTCTAGGGTCATCAAATCGTTGACTAATGTTCATTGTCATTGCTTTTCAGGTGGAAATCTATGGCAGCTACCGGACAATGCTGTATCTTCCCACCAGGTGAGTTTCGAGTATGCTTTATAACTTGCCCAGATCATAGTAATGGTAAGCCTGTTTGTGTGTACTTGGGTTACCAACCGAGTGAGTCAGAGAGCCAGTGAAGCTTTGACTCATGAGACTGATCGTTGGTGCGGCAGTCGCCTTGGAGTCCGCTTTGTTATCGTTTTCTTAATAGATAACAATTGCGCATTCCAGTCCACAGAGTGCTCAGTCGGGCGCGCAAAGAGGAGAAAAGAACAGCGCATCGTTGATTCCCATGACATTGACGTCAATTCTTCACTTGTTGCCACTGCACTGTTCAACGGTTTTAATTGGTGAAATGTACATTTGCCATTAGGAATTGCTGCAAGTTAAAAAAACAAAAACAAAATGAAACATTTGGTAAAGCAGTAATGGCCAAATACTCACTGCTTCAGTTGCTTTTGTCGTTTAATGAATTTAATAGATTGTCACGTTGTGCTTTAAATAACAGTGAAAAAAACACAGAAATATTAAGTAAAATAATAAGATGACAAATCCTTAAAATGTTACATGTGACACAAAGATAATCCTTCTTAATTTGAAGCCAAACAAACATGTGCAGTATACATACTAGAATCTTTCATAATTTACATGAAAAAGGTATGTCAATTTGCCGAATAACTCTGGAAGCTTAACAGGAAAGCTACCTGAATCAGCCGTAATCTAACAGCCTGGGCGGGATTTTGCAAGCGAACAAAACTGGGACGTCAATCCTCCAGTAAAAAGGGACTTAGCAAGCGCAATACTGCATGTTTCAAAATACTGTGGCAACATGTGTTTGATATATCCGTCATCACAAAGTGAGCTTAAAAGTCAAGAGTTTTTAGGAATTGAGATATTTGTATATCTGGATTCTGCAGAACAAGAGCTTTCCAATGGTATACAACATTAAGGGGTACTGAGTGAGTAGTGGAAATATAGACCACCGACTTATTTGAAGTTGTAAAACTGATTCTGGAGAAAATGGCATTTAAAAATCATACAATTGTGTAATGTACAGTGAATGAACAGTCCACTTATAGACAGGGTGAAATAGTTTTTAAAGATGTCTGATGAAGCCGAAAAGCGGGGAAAGGTAAAATAGGATTTACGGATTAAAGTTCAACTGAAAACAAACAAAATGTACCACCTCATCCAATTTAGGCCTTACCCCAAATTTCCAACTTTAAAGGGAATAAACATCATTTGCTTTTGTTGTAATTTTCAGAAATGGATGGAATTGGGGGGTTGGGAATATATAGCAAATATAGTTACACTGACTTTTTTGAGGTTTTGGGTTCGAAAATGCTATAAAAACCAAGAAAAACAATCATTTTCCTGTAGTCTGGTTCCCTGACTCCATATAAGAAGAAACAGAGCAGTTTACATACATTGGGGAATTGTAAGGTCAGGGAACCAGTCTAGCTGGCTTGTACCCGTTCATAGGTGTGTAATCGATTGCAAACAAGTGCGATGGTCAATTGGGGCCAGTATTTGAAGAAAAAAAAAGTTTTTTCCAACGCTGGTCAGCCGACCAACGGTGGAAATTGATACAAAAATACCACTTTTCTTGAAAATGACAGTATACCAGATGCCATGATTTTACAGGATGCTTTACACTGTCATTCACTAACAGTCCAGCAAGGTATTTCAAAATGATTTGGTAGTTTTATTTTTTGATGTTTGCAAATGTTGTATTTTCCCTTTAAGCTCATTTTGCGCTAACAGGTCATACGTCAGGTGGATTTTGGGGTAATTGGGCTTAAATTACCTTGAATCAAACTTATATTGTGCACCAAAATGAGTGATAGCAAAAACCAGTAGCTGCAATACTAGGATGTGCATGCATGGAGGAAGTGATAGCTGGGAAGTGTTCATTTTTCCCTGGGTTTCCATCAGAGAGCTGTACATGTACGTGCCATACATGCTACCTGTCAGAGTATCTAAAAACTGGGCAGTTTCCTGTCGAGTACACGGGGTGAGAGGATCTTGGCCTGTCATGTACAAACATGACAGCGCAGTTTGAACAGGATGGACATTTGTGTACTCTTTCAGAATGACATTAGAATTAATCCCTAAACCATTAGGGTTTTTTTTTTGGGGATGATAGTATCCTCCAAAGTCCAAATTAGCCCATTAAATAGACGATCCGTCAAGCCCCGCCCACCATATATTGACCATTCACAGTAGCGCTTTTACTCCCTACCGCTTGTACTGGACCAAGTCCGCAAAAATCCATCAAGCTTTCTGCTTCCAATGCCTGCTTTGCTTCAGGCTTCCAGGCCCAAGTCCATCATACTCCAACAATATTTAGTCAAGCCAGGCCTGCAGGACCAAGTCCCCTAAAATCCACCAATTTGGGGGACGGATTTTGATGGAGTTGGGGAGGTTGGGGCTAATGTCTGACATGCATGCACTAACTTCTGACATGCATGCACTAAATTCTGACATGCGTTTACTAAATTCTGACATGCATGCACTAAATTCTGACATGCGTGTACTAAATTCTGACATACGTGTACTAAATTCTGACATGCATGCACTAACTTCTGACATGCGTACGTACTAAATTCTGAAAAGCGTGTACTAAATTCTGACATGTGTGCTCTAAATTCTGACATGTGTGCTCTAAATTCTGACATGTGTGCTCTAAATTCTGACATGCGTGTACTAAATGCTGACATGTATGCATGTACCATAGTATACAAGATAGTATTACATGTAAATGTTATATTTCTTTATCCATGGTGTGCACGTATGACGCACGCGTTTGGAACATACAGTGTGTTACTTGTTGCATATTGGCCACGTGTGTTACTGTAGTGGGCGGGGCTTAAGGAATCCGCATTATTGATATGTAGCTAATGGCACATTCTTTGTATGGTATTTTCAAATAAAATTGGTACATGGTTCATTTACATACTTAACATGTAAGTAGAGTGGCAAAGCCTTTAGACACAAAATCCATCAAAGTTTATCCATTTTACCATGCAAAAAAAACCCCACATTTTTATAATTTGTAAATGAATGGGTCCGTTTTATGTTACAACTTTTTGTATGTGTAGAACTTTACATACATGTACATGCACCGGTACACAAACATGCAACTTTTCCTAGGATGAGCTGATTTCCTCTTGTTTACTTCTAAAAGCTTTTTCCTCTTTTTGTAGTTTTTTTTTTTTTGTTACTTCCAAATCCAAGTTGCATGCCTGCGTACGTTGTGCAGTGATTTCAGTGTTGGATTGGATTTATGTCCAAATTGTTTACTATAGTTGATATTTTTTTAGCTCAACAAAGTTTATGATAAACACACGCTATGCGTCTGCACTGATCTTCATATGTGTAAATATAGCAACTGTGCAGACTGTGCAATGATGTACATTATACAAGCAGCACACTGTGGACTTTATCCATGAAGTTGTAACCTTCTGCATACTGTGCTCTGTAATCAATGCACAGCTGTGTAGATAAATATGTACATGTATGCATGTGTACATGTACATGGAGTTCCTGATGGGGTCTTGATAGCTTACATGTACTGTGCATGTGATGTACCTGTACTGTGTTACATTGTGATGCACATGTACATGTACATGTATATGTCATCCTGCTAATACTATAGACCATTTGCACTACAGCCATCTTGGAGGTGTGTGCTTTTGTGCAGCAGGGTTGGAAACGCATGATTGGTCCTTTTGTGCATTCCTTGTTAATGAATTAACATAACAAAACACACCACCAAGTTTACAGTAGTGGATGTGCAACAACGTACTCAAAGTATTGTTCACTTTTTGACGAACTCCTCTGTCAAAAATCAAGGTTTTTTATATTTATATGTTCACATGTTTATTGTTAATTAACCCCAACAATCCCCATCCAGTCAAACTCCAGGGTTTGTTGGAATCTGTTGGAGTGAGTACTGCACAAGTAAACTGATTACGCTTTACATGGGGTCAGGCATACCACCAATAACCAGAGTCCAACAGTTTTCATGTACAGTTTACCATTGTGTTGGAATTTGTAGGAGCGAGGAAGGTTCTTGGTAAACAACTCTGGGGGGTTAGGTTAAATAACAAAGTTTCGTGCCCTTTTTGAGGCATTTGCACCAAATTGTTACAAAATCAGTTCACAATAAAGCTCATAAAATTAGCATTTTATTTTGGGCTTATTAAGTCCGTACCGAGCAAATCAAAAGGCCTTTTTTCCCCACAAAGAATGAGCCATGTGTGTGGCAAGTCAGAGTATACCTATGGTACCGTACATGTAGCATATACACTGCTACATGATAGATTATTCAAGTTATTATGCGTTGACCTACATTGTACATCTCAGTTCATGTAATTGTAAATATATGGAACACAGACAAAAAAGAAGGAAAAGTAAGTCCATGATACCGAATAGCCTAGAAATAATTCCTAGAGATCAACCGTCGTAATTTTTCTTTATTCATACTTTTTTTTAACCCTAACTCTCAAGGAATTTTTTTGCTAGGATTCAGCCTTAATCCTCCAAAATCATCCATTATTTATTGATAGTGTTCCTTGGAGGGGTGACCACTGCCTCAATCCTGCAAAAGCCTCCAGCAATCACTGTCATTATGTTAAGGCTGAGCCAGTGACATCCTGGAGCAGTGGGGAGGATTTCAAGTGTAATCTAGGTCTAAATTTATGCACGGCTTGGCATAAACAACACAAGGTCGGGCCTAAGACCATGACACAATACATGTATCCTTCAAAATCAGCCACATGTTTTTGCCATACAGCCTCAATCCTGCAAAATCCTCCACTTATGCAAGAAGGATTTTGGAGGATTTGGGAAGGTTAGGGGTAATCCGGGATGTACAATGTAGTTTAAATAGAAATAAATGGAACCCTTAAAAATGTGAAAAGTGATTCCAGAGTACCTGAAAGCCTGCCTAAAAGTCCTGGAGATTAACCCTTGTGTTTCTTTTTTTATTGGTCCCCCCCCCCCCTTTCCCGCAGTGATATCGACCTGGTCGTGTTTGGGGACCTAGGGGATTGCCCCTACTTCAGGATCGGCAACGAGCTCGAGAAGAGCCACATTGCCGAGATGGGCTCCATCAAAGTGTTGGACAAAGCGTCGGTGAGTACTAACACGTGTGCTACTAAATCCCTGGTCTGTTTAGGCCTAAAAAAAAAAAAATTGTGTGTTTACCGTAACCCGGCCTACCTGGGTTTTTTTTTTTCAGACCAAATTTCCGACCTCAGATTTTTAATTGCCACATTTGGACAAAAATTAGAAATACAGTATATTTTGAAAATAAAAAGCCTTCCCTATGCATTTTTTTCCCCGTGTTAATTGTTAATCAAACATTAAACAGGTTAACTGTTGAAGTTACCTTAACCCTAACCCCCCTTGGCCCTTTTTGCTAGGAACCATCCTCAGTCCTCCAAAATCCTCCCAAATTGTGCACTTACATGTATGTTCAAATGGAGGATACCCACTGCCTCAATCCTTCAGAATCCTCCAACAGCCCTGCCTCTCAAAATGCATTCAGCTTAAATCCTCCAAAATCATCCATTTCTTCAAATACCGTTGTATCCTCAATCCTCCAAAATCAACCGATACTGATGTCCATGTACCCTCAATCCTCCATAATCCTCCAAAAGTGTATGTTGCATTCATCCTCAATCCTTCAAAATCCTCCAAAACCTTCGGAGGATTGAGGAGGTTTTAAGGGTTAAAGTAAACAAAGAAGGTATAAAAAAATGACATGAACATTAAAAAAAAATACAAAATAAAATTGTTTTCAAACCTAACCGTTTTTCCAACCGTAAACACACAATTTTTTTCTCTCTCGGCCTTATGATGTATTTATAGTGCTGAGGTGGGGACGTGGGTCGGATCCACTGGGGATTGCACAAAGACGGTATTATAACAAACCTGGATTTTTTTTGTTGATTTCTAGGCCTGCGCTGAGGTTTTACTTTGTACCGAGTACACAAATATTTATTCAACATCTTTTGGCTGAGGTTTTTAATGTTTGAGTAAAGTCTGGCCAACTTTAAAGTCAATTGTGCATTTTTCTTGACATTCTTGGTGTCATTCAGCAAGGGGGACATTGAAAATCCACCGAAATTCCAGCATTTTGTGAGTCCAAACATTTTGGATTCAGTGTTTGAAATATGTCCTGAATACCAAAATTTGTGCACAGTAAGAGGCATTAAGTTTTTTTACTTTAACGTGATTGCATATTTCCATCCACAAGAGTCATTGGTTTCTCTGTAAAGTTTGATGCCCTTTGATCGAAATTGAAAACCTGCAAACATCTTCAAGTATTTACAACAAATGCATGTTATTTGTCCTGGAGTTTTTAAATGAAAGACACAAAGTTTGTTGTTTGGACTGATGATTGCGTGCATGTACATGTAGGTTACATGTACATGTACTTTTAGGTTCAAGCTAAATTTATACCAAGCATGATGCCTCATTAAAGATTTGACAGTTTTAAGGTTTCGTGCCAAGTACGTCTTGCCTGTAGATTGTTTTTGTTGCAGTTTTCAACCTTTGGTGAACAATTATACTAATGATGCCCAGAAAGTAAACCTAATGATGCCTTCTCATCAAGCAAATGTTGATGTGTTTTTTTTTTTTTTTGTGAGGGTCCAGGGAACAAATGTTAATTCGCCAAATGAAATCAAAGTTCAGTTTGTTTGTCTTCGAATCGTGCAATATTGTTATAGCGAGTGCAATATATTCTTGTATCCCCCTCAAAGCCATCCAATTATATAGTTATCTACGAGATGAAAATAAATCACCATCTACACTGTAAAAGAAAAACATCTTGTTTTTATTAAAACTAAAAAATATAATTGAACAGTTTTTTTTTCATTCCCTTTTTGGTTTATTTGACGAAAATTAAACAACCCTGATTTCTATACCTCAGAGTTACACATCATGTGCACAAAGTCGATCTGTCACTTGAAGGGTTTTGTAGAGAATGTATTGCTGGACAGAGGATTAAATGTTTTTAAAAATATTTGGAAAAAGTGAGCAAAAGTGTCAAGGCAAAACTTGTGTTAAAGACTGGTTTGAATGTTAACTTGTTCTTTACGATCCTCGCTTACCCTCGACCCCCTTCCCTTCTCCCAGGTACCCATCGTGAAGCTGACGGACGACCTGACCAAGGTCAAAGTGGACATCAGCTTCAACATGCGGTCGGGCATCGCCTGCGCCAAGCTGATCGAGGACTTCATCCGTCAGTATCCGCGCCTGCCGTACCTGGTCTTTGTCCTGAAGCAGTTCCTGCTCCAGCGAGATCTGAACGAGGTCTGGACTGGTGGCATCAGCTCCTACAGCCTGATCCTCTTGGCAGTCAGCTTCCTCCAGGTACCAGACTTGTAGATTTGGACTTAGGCCGAGTAAAACAGAAATTTAGTTTCTCGTCAAGGCTTTTTGAAAACATGAAGGAGACCCCCCTTCCTCCCCCCCCCCCCCCCAGATGGTGGATGGATACTTTGATTTCTGGACTCCTGCTGATACAAAATTGGAAAGTTTTTGTCAAACCTCATGTGAAAAGCTCTGGGATATAGTTGAGTCCATCACAGATACATCACAAGTCCAGTCACAAAAAAACAATGGAAGAACAAGAAGTGACTTGTCTTGGACTCGTGGGGACTTGCGTCAATTTTTGTTTTCTTGGTTCTCCTACGCCAGATGCACGTGCAGCCAGAGCCGATCAACCTCGGAGTGCAGCTCATCGAGTTCTTCGAGCTGTACGGCGTCAACTTCAACTACTTCAAGACGGGGATCAGCGTGATGGATGGCGGTTGCTACTTCTCCAAGGACGATGCTCGAGGCAAGATGACCCAGGGCTACGGGACCTCCTTGCTCTGCATTGAGGATCCATTGAATCCCGGTAAGCAAGATGAAACTTTTTCTTCAATTTGCTTTTGGGCTTGCTACAGTTTGTGGGGCGTGTGACCTAGTGGTTAGGGTTTGTGACTCCTGGTCAGAAGGCCAGGGGCTCAAATCCAGCTGCTGGCCTTGTGTTGTGTCCTTGGGCCAGCCACTTCACCCCAACTTGCTCTTTCCACCCAGTATAAATGGGAACCTGCGATAGACTAGCATCCCATCCCGGGGTAACAGAAATATTCTCAGTCGTTTCATGCTACTGAAACCGGAGACAAACACCAGCCTGATGGGCCACATTGGCTCGTGACAGACTTGACTTGACTTTTTACTTGCTACAGCTTATGGAATATTATAGCACCAAGGTTTTTGCCTTCGTATAGGATAGTATGATTAGTCCTACCCCCTGAGGTGTTTTGTCTAGAACCCCCCTCCCCATGCAAAAAAAAACATGCAACCCCCCCCCCCCCGCAAGACTTCTCAAAGTGAGAGGCCTGCCCAGTGTGACAAGATCCACAAGATCAAAATTGCCCAATGCCAAATTGCATCAGAGTCTATGGTTGCTAACCAGATTTAACAGTGTAAAGAGTGGCATCGTTCAGTTGGACAAGCAGTTCATGCATTGAAGTTTGTAAACTCAATGCAGCCAGGTTGCACAGAGTTTTACACCTGTTGCACTACGTTGCCTCTGGCAGGGTTACGGTTCACCCTAACTCTACAGGCCCTTTTTGCTAGGAACCATCCTCAATCCTCCAAAATCCTCCAAAAGTTTCCACTTACCGGTATGTTCAAAATGCATTCAGCCTCAATTCTCCAAAATGAACCGAAGCTGAATGTCCACGTGCCCTCAATCCTCCACAAAAATCCCCACAATTGTATGTTGCATTCAGCCTCAATCCTCCAAAATCCTCCAAACTGCCTGGATGACTTTGGAGGATTGAGGAAGGTTAAGGTTAAGTGCACTTATACTCCATGTCACGGCAGCAATGGTGGTCATATGTTGTGTCGTGTCCATGGATCGTTTCACAGATATCACCATCTTACTGATCATTACTTTCCATGATGGGACGTCTTTTCAAGGAGTCCCATGGGATCACAAAGATGGCAGTAACCTTGAAACGGTCCGTGGCTTAAGGTTCAATGAACATTTTAGTGCCATTTAAAAATGATCACTCTGATATCTGTCTCCAGGGGCTGACATTTGCAAGAACTCGTACGGTTTCCTGGAGGTCCGCAAGGCCTTTGGCTATGCATACAGTGTCTTGAAGCAAGGCTTGTTGAATCAACTAGACCAGGAGGAATGTATGAACAGGTAGGAGTCCGAAAGATGAAGACAGCCTAACTTGATACTAAACAAAGTCAGAGGCAATTTGTTCTCGGCAATCTTCAGACAAATTTAGATTCAATGTAATGATTTGACAAATAGGTCATTCCAAAAATGTAGGGTCCAAAGTGTGACATTTATCCCAGTATCATAAAGAATGACTTCAAACAGTTTGTTTGTTTGTTGGGTAGGTAGTTTGCTATTCATGATCACCCTTGGACGACATCTGCATCAGAGGTATGAAATAATAGATGTCACATGTAACAGGGACAGGAAAAAAAGGTGGACCCCGTATATTTGGAATGATCCACAAACTATTAAACTATGTTTCCACTGCACAGCATCCTTGGTCGTATCGTCCGCATCACTGACGACGTCATCGAGTACCGGCATTGGATCCACAGAAACTGGGCCCACAAGGTCCCCCAGCCCATGCTGTACCCGGGCAGCTACATCACCCATCACTTGCCCCCTCCCCCGAGCATGGTATCCTCGTCCAGGTACTGGGGCGGCAGTACCGCCCCCCTTCCCCTGATGAACACCACCCTGGACAACGGTACCGTGGACAATGCTGTGGACGAAACGGGTGGGGAAACCGCTGAGGATACCAGTAACGCCAACACCGAGGTGGGGCTGATCGGGCACGGTGGTACCGAGTCGGAGTTGAATTCTCTTCAGTCATCCATGTCAACGCCGGATGCTTTGTCAAGTGCTAGTGATACAGTATGTGAACTGATTTTATCTGTTTCCAAAAGCTGAAATCTCCGAGTGTTTTCTATATGAGAAATTGCCATTCTAACATTCTCCAAACAGTGTTGAAGTAGGGTCCATCACAAGTTGGCACAAGTCTGGTCACAAGGAGCAGGGGATGAACAATTAAAAATAAAAAGCCTTTTAAGCCTGGAAGATTTGTGATGGACTTGTGATGGACTGGACTACAACCCTATCTCTATCTAGTAATTTTTTGTTTGATCTACAATTGTGATTTTCTTTTTGCTTAGGATTCTGACCTGTCATCACAAGTGTCTGGTTCTTCCAAGGAAAGCAGAGACAACAGTCCAGACCTGCGCAAGCCAGTGGACTCACTTCCAGTTCTTCCAACGTCAGAGGAAGCTCCCCCAACACCGCAGCAACACAGTGAAGACGGCGTCAAGAAGGCAGACAAGTCCAATCCGGCGAAGGAAAAGGACAGCAGAACAGTCAAGACAGAACCTGTTGCTGTCTCGAACCAGCCTGCGGCTGAATCAAAGCCACAAAAGGAGGAAGCTCCGTCTAAGATCTCGGTGTCTAAGGAGAAGGTGGCTGCCAAGGATGACACAAGCAAGCAGTCACCGACGACGCAGCAACAATCACACCGGACTACCCCCAATATGGTCACATCAAGGACGTACCGTAACAGTAACCACCAGCCCAGCTATCAACAAGGTAGTAAATACCGCAGTAGTAGTGCTGGTGGAAGCAGTAATAATACCCACGGTGGCAGCGGCGGGATTCACGGTGGCAGCGGTGGGATCCACTCTGGGAGCATGCATCAAACCAATGGCACCAGTAGCAACAGCAACAACAACCGCGGCAGCAACAACAACAACAACGTCAAAAGTAAGAAATTCAAGCACAAGACCCGGCGCGATGCCAACTCCAATTCCGTGCGTTGACGGGTTGGATGTGATTGCACACTTCACTTTCAAGAGGATTTGATGTTCAAGACCGGAAGAGAAAGATCTCAATCAAGCTTGAGGGAATACACACTAGACAAGCCAAGACCCTGCATTGCTAATATCGCTGCCTTCCTCAGCCGTGGCAGGAACGGCGCCTGATGATTTTACTGCAGCAGGTGTATCAATAAAAGGTCCTCTTGGTAAACTTGGTGAGACCAAAATTGCTTAGGCGAAAAAATCAAAAAGATTTCTTTTGTCGTGTAAACTTGTTGGGATTCCTGTAGAAACGTTTTTCAAATGGTTTCCCCGGAAGCTCTTTGAGTTGCCTGTTAATTGAAATAACCATGAAAGCCACATCACCGCCTTAATGTACATTTTTATTACTATAACCATTTTATTCTCTTGTCTATAGACATCTCAACGCCCGTACTGGAACAACTTCCAACGAAACGACAACTAGACAAAAACCGTATCAGACTGTATATTTTTGTAACCGGGTGCAATAAGCCGATTGTACATTGTAACTATCTGACTTTATTTATGCATCACTGTCTATGCAACAATTGAAGTACTTGTTGCACTCTTAAAAAAAAAAATTCAGTTGTACCAAAAAAAATAAACCAAAAAAAGAAGGAAAAAAGACGAATATCAACGAACATCAATAAGGTGCTGCCATGATTGTAAATAGGAAAGTGGCACAATGATTTGGACACAAAGTGTCTTGATAAAAGCTCTTGGATCTTTCTTGGATAAAAAAAAAAAATAGAAGGGACGGGAAGCTTTGTAAAATTAAAGGATATATTTTTAGAAATGTTGATTTTACTTTTTGATTTTTGTTTTTAATGTTAAACAATCGTCGTAGCGTGCTTGTGCTGCCCGGCAGTGCTGTACTTGTTCGTAGGCCAAACTCTGCCGATGAGGTACTTCTCGAATTCTCTGGTGGTGAATGGACGTTTCTACCCCTCCATTCACTTTAATTTGGAGAGAAACCGATAGTGTCATCAGTTTTGAGTAGCTTTTTTTTCCAAGGAATTCCTTTTCCAGAAGGAGTTTGTAAAATGTTTATTTCATCATGTATTAGGACAGGGTAATTTTAAAAAAAAAAAGACATCTGTTAAAAAAAAATGACCGTAGATATTTTTTGTTTTTGAGTTATTACTTTTTTTTTTATTGAATCTACAGGCAAAAAAAGAAAGCATGTTTCCAAGGAAACTAGGCTAAGATAACTGCAAATTGATGTCTTCTTTGATGAATACTAAAGCATTTTGCATAAACCATATAAGTAGTTCAAGCGTTGCATTTTTTTTTACCTATGCATGTGATTGAGTTTGAAAACAGTAAATATTTAGAATTGATCACACTTTACTGCACTGTAAAGTACTGCTGCATAAAACTTGCGCCAAGCCATGGACTGAAATAGTCTGGATTGAATTGACTAAAGATGAGAACATGAGCTCTTTGGAGCGAAAATTATAGTAAGTTTGACATCTGATATTTTTTTATTAAACCTCGGGGCGGTCAAAGTCAGCTAGCTTTTGATGTCAATTTTATCTTTCGCTTAGTTGGTCAACCTCGGTCATAATTAGCATGTCGTCAAGCGCGTTTGCTGACAATCTAAATGAACTTTCTCGTAGAATGGTTTGAGGTTGATCGTGCAGTGGTAGGAAGAAGTATTCAAGAAGGAATTCCAGAGTTATGTAGAGGGCATTTGAACCCGTAACCTCTCGTTATTGAAGCAGTATGTTAGTGTAACATGACCAACAATCTACGGTTTCCCTCCGCACGTTGTGATGAAGTTGAGACCACTAGAAAGGAATTCCAGTGTTGATAAGAGAGGGTTCGAACCCGTAACCTCTCATTACTGGAGCAGTACAACATGATCAACAAATCAACAAATCAACATGATCAACAAATCACGGTTGCCCTTCACTGATGTCACATGATGTGATGAAGTTGAGACCACTAGAAAGGATTTCAGATTTGATAAGAGAGAGTTCGAACCCGTAACCACTCATTATTGGAGCAGTACGTTAGTTCAACATTGCTAACAAAATACAGTTTCCCTTAGCTTGATGTGATGAAGTTGCGACCACTAGAAAGGATTTCAGATTTGATAAAGAGAGGGTTCGAACCCGTAACCTCTCGTTATTGGATCAGTACCTCAGCTCAACGTTAGGTTCCCTTAGCTTGAGGTACTGAAGTTGAGACCACTAGAAAGGCGTTGATAAGGGAGGATTCGAACACGTTACCCGTTAACAGTCGCGTTAGTTCCGTACTGCACAACTGGAAATGAGCGTACACATATTTGTACTTAAAATACTCAGGTATGCATTAATTTATTTCGTTAATTAAAAAAATGTCTTCTGCTGTTACTTAGGAATAACAATGAATACACGTACATGTATGAGACAGATCGCATATCTTTAAACACTAAAACTCTATTCCTAAAAACGGATACAGATTTTAGATTTGCATCCAATTTCAATCACCAATGTTATCTTTTCTGATTAGGATATTGGCACTCATAGTTTCTACCAACAAAATTTGATGCACAGTCATGCTGTTAAAATACATATTAAAGAAATGTACTCTTGTGACCCATAAAAAAAAAAAATTAAAATTAAATTAAAGACATTAAACAAGGCAGCGTTAAGAATATTTTTTCTTTCAGATTGGTTAAGTCTTGTAGTTTTCAGTTGAAAATTGATCGGCAGCAGTAGATTAATTTTGTCAATAAAATTCAGCAATAGCGATAAATTAACCTTGTGACCAATCGAGCTAATGCTTCCACTAAATATACAGATTTTTTTCAGATCAGTTCGCAAAAAAAAAAAGTCTCTGCATTTTTTGTGCTGAAACTAGTTTTAGTGTACAAAAACTGTATTTAAACAAATATGCTCGTAATTGAAAATTACTGTAACATGTTAATTAATGTACCGATATCTGACTTTTTGTGTGTGTGGTTTTTTTTTTAATTCCTATAAATTCACATGAAAAAAAAAGGGAAAAAAAGAAAATGTGTAAAGTTAGGGTGACGTTTTTTCCTTGCTTAAGGCAATGTCTGTTTGAAAAGCTACTTATCTTTGGGAACATAAGTCGGACATTTATGGAATGACATGCCTTCGTCTAATTCCAGGGCTAAAACTTGATAAAGAGTCTTGGTCTGTTGGTACAGTGTTTAGAACTACATAAAACTTTCATGTATTTGTTTTCACCATGCACGTTTCTCCCCCCCCCCCCCTCCCCAATTGTGGTTTGGTTCAAGTCACGTGTTCAGTATTTTTCCACATCGATTAACAACATTCAACAAAATCTCATGTGCCTTCTTTTGTATATGTGAAAGCGTGATGATCAAAATTTGATTATGATGGGAGATTTTCGCTGTTACATTGTTGGACTTTTACTGTTTGTGTTGCTGTGAATATGAAATAGAATGAAAAGAAAACAGTTTTGATCAATTTTTAAAGGAAGGCAAATGCTCAATAGGCCTGTTTGAAAAAAAAAGTTAAAATGAATGCTAAAATGTTGGGGAAAAAATCACTAAATACTCAATGGAATACTAGTATACAATAATCAATGGTATGTTTCAATTGTGCATTCAGGACAATTGTTCTTGCATTAAAATTGCAATGATCCTGACATTTACTATGGGAAATTGTTCAAGATCACTCGTCTGTTGGTCAAATGTGACGCATGTACCTTGTAGTACAAAAATTGATCTGTCATTACTTTTAGCTTTCGAAAATTTTGTGAACTTGCTTCAGAATTTTTGTGCGGCAAAAAGGAGCCTTTTGTAACATACTTGTACGTCTGACTTTTTTTTTTCCCAATCGTGCTTTTTGAATGTTTTGACCACATTGCATGATGTAAAATCAAACTTATTTGAGGAAATGTGTGTGATTTTAAACTTATCTGTAAAAAAAAAACACCACCACAACATAACAGCTGTTATTGTGTTTTCCACGGCTTAAAATTATTCATCATTTGCAGGAATGGAACTGAATTCAGGTTTCCCGGATAGTTTATTCCACATCTTGTCCAACTTGAGCAGTGAATTTTGCAAAAAGATGTTAGATTTTGCCAGTGGGTACATGCATGTCATTTTTGTTGTCGTTACGAAAATGTTTGCATTATGTAATATTTCTTTCACATTTTCCCCCCACAATTTTATTCTAATTTTTTTAATTGTGTAAGTTGCTTAAAAAACAACAACAAAAAGTAGTCATTCTTCATATACTGTTATACACTGAATTGAGAGGAACGAAAAAACACATACATGTACATGCACATGTAAAAAACTGATTCTGTCTGAATTAGTTGTACATTTGTATATGAATATCTGTACAGTTCTATAACTCTCTATGGCAGGTTTTGCCTGTTTATTTAGGGTTACAAATATGTTTCAGTTTTGAGCTGTATTCTGTTGATTCTCGATTCTGTATCGAGAGGGGAAGGATTTATCTTTTGAGTGTAACCATACACATTCAATGAACGATACATTGCTGAAAAGTGGCAATTTCACAGTAGACCCAAAATAATTTGACAGAAATTATGTATGGGAAATACATGTAGCTTCATTGACACAATCCCAGTATTTGGTCAAGTACAGATTTTAACATTTTTAAAAAGTATGATGTAAATTTTCTTTGTTTGTTAACTGCTGTATATTTCTCTTGACGTGTTCACGCTGAAAAAAAAAACCACAAAATTTATTTTGCTGTCGATGTTTTTATTATGAATTTTTAGGGTATTAAGTGTTAACTTGCTTTGTGTACTTCTTTAAAAAAAAATGGAGGTTAATGTGTGATTATGCAAGTGCGAGTGATTTGATAGTTGGCTTTTCTGTCTGAAGATTGGTGACATTTTCACATTAATATTACAGTAATCTGAGAGGTAAGAGTATATGAAACGATGTACCATTTTCAAATATGAATATTTATATATTCTTGTATTATGTAAACATTATTCAAAAATTGTTAGTGGGACAGAAGCCTGCATATTGCGTCGTCATTTACACACCAAAGTTATCTTAAGGAAATCGATATCTTCAGTAAGTGGACTTCGACAAATTTTTTTTAAATGTCGAGATATATGGTTCGTAATCTGCAGTTCATTCTAACCAAAAAAAAAAAAACACTTTCATGAAGTTTGAAATTATGACGATTTGGAACTGTGTACATAATGTTCAGTATTTCTGGCATTGTAAGTTGCGTATTAGTGAAAATTACTAGGTGGTAAACAAAAAAAGTTTGAAGAGTGAAAAAAAGTCTAAGATTACTGTTAAGCATCACCATGATTAAAACCACTCACTAATATTTAGATAAAACTGATATTGAGTTGGTTTTCTCTTTTCAGAGCAGGGGAATGGGGTTGTAGAGTGAAGTTCATGTAAATATGCTATGTAAATTACTGGGGGGGGGGGGATTGATCCAAAATCGGAAAACTTGTAAGCCTGTCTACTTTTGGACATATTATAAACCATATATCCGATGCCACTCCGCGATTGGGTTAAACTGTAAATACAGTACCATATCTTGCTGTAAATTTTATACATAGTTAAAATAACGGTAATTATAAATATGTGAATATTGTTATTATTATTTTTTTTCCTGACAGGAATATTTTGAAATGCTTTCCAATTTTTACAGTGAGAAGAAGAGAAACTCTGAGTCTGGGTTAGTTTGCATAGCGACGTTTGATCACATCGCGCGTTTTGACGTAGACATTTATGAGCCTGGAGCACGTGACAATAATAATGACATGTACGTGTAAGATGAAAAAAATGAAGAAAAAAAGGGACTCTAATAGCATTGACCTTACGAGGCGTTTTTATTATTTCATCAATAGCCAGTGAGTGTTATAAGAACCTAAGAAATAACAGACATCGTATATGAATAGAAGGGTTGGATAAGTTAATTAAAAAATGCACAACTGAAGTGGTTTATTCCCAGTTCTATAGGAAGCACATTTTCGAGGCAAATTTAAAGACAAAAAAAAGGAACAGAATTATGCATGGAAGCGTCATCAGAATCAACAGATGGGTTATAGTTGTAACATTTTATTTTGTTTTTTGGATTGTATAAAATTATCGTAAAAAAAAAAATTAAAATACAAGGCAAAAAACAAAAAAAAAGAGTATTTTATTGCATGTCAGCCTCCCCTCCTATATTTCAGTTGTATTTCGTTGTGGATTATTTTAAGTGTATGTAAACAAACGTCTTAAAATTATATTTACATAAACTCCCCATATAGCACCATGGTATGGAATTCAATGCTCCAAATATTTTCATTCTTTTTGACGTTACCAGGAAAGTACTTTTCCCCCCATATCACGCCTGTTCTATCAGTTGTTTGCCAAAATTTGAAATAAAGGATTCCATTTGATTCCCCAAACGAGTCTTACAAAATGTGTGTTGTTATTGGGTGTATTTGAACAAGTAGCAGTAGATTATACGGGGAGTTAGGTTGGTGCAGTGATCCTTTCCTCGCCTTCGATCTCTATGGCCCGGGTTCGATTCCTGCCGTGGTCTACATGTGGATTGGGTTTTCCTCCAAAACATTTTTCTGGCCCCCCCCCCCCCCAACTCTAAAACTAATTTCTTCATGGGTGTTTCTTCAGGCTCGCGAGGGCGCTTTTGAGGAATCCTTGGTTTCATTACCAGAAATAAACGACATTCATAATATACCTAAACTGACTGCTTTGAATGGTGGTGTACTATAGGGGGGAAATTAACACGTAAAGATTCTTCAGGTTTGTGCACTATTACTTAAAGGCATTATGGCCAAAACTCCCCGAAAATTTTGTTTTTGATTGTTTACTTATCCTTTTTTCAAAGGTTTAGCTGAAAGGAAACTAACCCAATGTCTTAACTGTTTCCGAGAAAAGACGGACAAATAGACAGGCGGTTTACATCGGTCGCGTCGGACATTTTGTGGCATACGTGTTCGTATTTCCAGCCGTATCCATTCAGTGTATGGTACACGTTGTGTATGTGTCACATAATGCACACAGCACCAATACCAGAGTTGTAACGAGTCACTGATTTTTGTGACTCGAATCGAGTCGAGTCATTTTAAAGAAGTGACTCGAGTCAAGTCGAGTCAGTTTAAAGAAGTGACTCGAGTCGTGTCATTAGGTCAAAAGGTCGAGTCGAGTCAAATATTTAGCTCAAGTCAATTCTAGTCACGAATATTTGAACACTACCGGTATGTACCAAAATTTATAAAAGGAGGCCATAAGTTTAACCAGCGTTCGAATCCAAGAGCTTTATAAGAAATCGCCCAAAGCCAATGATGAAACAGCAAATTAGAAAATGTGTTTAAAAATCTGGTTCCTGGATAGTATTTTGTGCGTTCTAGAACCATGAGGTGGGAGTCTGTGACACGTTGTATATTTGTACATGACTGCTATTCGCAAAGCGAAGTGAGCATAAATTTTGCACCGTAAGTCATTGCAAATACTTTTCCCAAAGTTTTGCTTTTATTTTTGGGACTCGAGTCTTATTAGCCTTCGCTCGAGTCGAGTCTTCTGATGAGGGAGTCGAGTCGAGTCACCAAAAGATGTGACTCGAGTCGGACTCGAGTCGAGTCATTGACTCGAGTCGAGTCATTGACTCGAGTCGAGTCATTGACTCGAGTCATTACAACTCTGACCAATACACAGATGTTGTTTCTCGCACGGTGGCAGAATGCAATGCACTGTGAGGCAGGGTTCACAACTAGCACTCAACAGCTTAATTTTTGAGAGTCATAATTTTGACCCCCGAAATTTGTTCTTGCAAGAATACAACAACGTCCAGTATTTAAAGGATGGTTGTGTGGACATTTATATCCTACTTTGAATGCTCTTTCCAATTAATATCATTTCGTTTAAAACGTGTTTTGTAGCCCAATTGGGCACATTCCAGAACGTAATGTCCCTTTAAGAAAATTGGTCCATTTGCATTTTTGAAATAATGCACAGGCCACACAAGTGTCTTCTTCAGTTCCAGTATGGAGTCAATACGCATTAAATTAAAATACGAATGAAATCATACTAGTGAAACGACAAACGCCCAAAACTACACAACATGAGCACGCTCATTTAGTATGACAACAATTTACCTGTTACTTTTAATAACTTTCAACAGCATTTGGACGCTTTCTTAACATAGGTTCCAGCTCTGATGAACTACTTAAAAACCTGAGCGTAATAAATATTTATATCTGTGCCAGAAACTGGGGACTTTTTCCCGCGGCAGTGGACTTTTTTTTCACGGCGGTTTGAAACACGCCATGGGCTTGAGCTGCTTATGTTGCTTGGTTGGTTGGCGAGTGGGCGGGTTGCTTGGTTTGTTGGTTGTATGACAGCTTTGTGACACTGATGCGCATGCGTCTAATTTGCATATTAGATCACGCCCCATTGCATTGCCAAATTCGCGGTTGTACTGTTCGTGGAACCGCCATGGGTTGTACCACTTGGTACTTGTTATTGTCAAAATGTTTTTGATTCCTGTAAGTATTGCTCCCTGCAGCCTAGTGACAAGATGCAAAGTCTGCCCAACCATTCCACTATATTTAAACTTGTGTGCGCATGTAAGAGTTGTGTATGATAAGAACTACAAAATCAGTTCACATTTTTCTATGCCAGGACAAAAAATTCAGCCTCACAATAACAGCCTTGAAAAAACTGGAAAATTATTTGAAATCTAAAGTTAAGCCAAAAATTTCAGCCACAGTATATCACATGGAATAAAAATAGTTACGGTTTCATATTAACATCAGCTGACAATATCTTATATAGATTAATAAATGTATACATGTAGTACAACGACTTAGTCTACAGCTTTGCCTCTATTATATTTGAAAGTTAAATGTACGAACGTCTGGAGTAAAGGGGTGGTCAAAACGTCATCACATATCTTCTTGGTCCTTGCTTGCTGATGTACATTATGTACATGTCTAGCCATGCAACAAACCTGGGTAGATTCGTCCTGAATGGGCTCCGTGCACCAACAAAGAGGGCGCGTTTTTAACACTTTTGAGAAATCGGTGGACGGGACTGTAATGTGTACTGTAATGTACTGGTTCGCGCGCAAAGTACGCACGACTTCCTGAATGTGCCTAAGCTATAGCAACAGTGGCTTCGCGTGTGCATCAGGCATCGTCGGCGCGCGAATACGTTCCAATTTAACTTGCGATGGTCTCCCAGACTTATCCCCGCCCCCAATAACTTTCGATCATTCGAAATACGCAGTGGATGGACTGGAAACCAGTCTAGGTCACCCCCAACTCTCCTTTTCTGGCAGTTGGAGGAGTACTTGTGCACGGAACCCCTAGAAGGCAATACTAGTCCAAGGCAATTCCAGCATTACAAAAGTGTAATGTCCGTGACAGAGCCATCCAACCAATTCAGAGAAATGATCCAAAAACTCCTAGTCTTAAATCTCCTGGATCGTTACTTGATGATGGATACATAAGATTTGGATGGATGCATTGGGGTCTTTTGAAAGTGATCACAAATACCATTTACTGTGGGTTAAGCACTGTTCTGCCTTAAACATGCTCAGAGTTTTTGACAAAACCCGTCGCCGTTTGCACATCACACATCGACTTTTGTGTAGGAGTGGAATGCCTTGAGGTTGTTCCTCTGTAAGAAACCTCCGAGTTGTTTCCCCGGCCCCACCTCAAACGTCTTGGGGAAGACGGCCCCTTTGCTGCGCTGGTACATCTCGTGCATGGTCTGCTCCCAGTGGATGGGTTCTATGAGTTGGCGTTTCAGCAACGTGCGGACGTGCTTCGGGTGACGGTACTGCTTCCCGTTGACGTTGGAGTGGACCTTAATGACGGGGGTGTCGAAGGGGACGCGGTCGACCGCGGAGTAGAAGGCCTCCCTGGCCGGGGCCATGAGCGGGGAGTGAAACGCTCCACTGACCGGCACGCGCTTGACCTTGCGTAAGGAGTAGTGACGGGACATTTCTTGGATGTAATCCAAGGCCTGAAACGAGACATCAAAACAGTGTTCTGATAATCTTTAATCGATCATTAAAGATCAGCAACTTCAATGTGAATCAAATTAGGTTTTGCCCTTCACCGACGTTTTTTTAAACACTGTATACTCAGTGTGTTACCTCCCGAGTGAAAGTTGGAAAAAATCACTCGGGTGGGACTCGAACCCACGACCTCCTGCTTTCTAGTGCAGATGTCTTACCACTCGACCACCGAGCTAACGGGATCGGTTGGCCGGTTCGAATCTGATGTACAGAGCAGCGGGTACCGCATAAACTATTATAAGATAAACTATAAACTATTATAAGATTGTATTTCAATATGGCAAACGTTTACTAATTTTATAGATTACATGTTGGGCATGCAAGAGATATTTTATGACGCAAGGAAATAGGAAGCAAACGGGCTATTTGTGTTTGCTACCTTTCTTCACACCCTTATTTTTTTATCTGAGCATTCTAGCAATAAACTTATGTTAGAAAATGTCACATTTTCCCACTAAGCCTGGTAGAAACGCTTTTTTGTTTATAACTTACGTCACAATGGCCAAGTTTTCTGACAGGTTTTCTGATACAGTAGGAACTAAGCTCAAGAAAAAAGACAGAGTGGTCCGAATATTTTTGGATTTTGATTACCAATAGGAATCTGAAAATTTGGACAAAATGGTGTCCTGAAATTAAATGTTCAAAAATTTACAAAACCAGGGCGTGGTCATTCCAGAAGTTTCTTAGATAATGGTGTGAGGCTGTGTTGCCACTATACTACCTTTAAATTATATTATATTGGGGATAATGATTTTACTTAAAGCTATAGTCCATCATTTGCAGCCATCCGAAAAAGTAACTGTCGTATTATTGTTGAAAAACATACTTGGTTGAAAGATAGTAAGTGGACTAAACTCCCTTAATCTTTCTGGCAAGCTATCATTTTGAAGTAATCAACAAAAGAAGGTCTTTCCAACGGTGCGTCTTAAGACGCACCGTAGGAAAATTTAAATTAGTAGTTCGTTTTGTTATTCGGCGCAGCACGCGCAAGCATTGGCACGACGCACAGGCACGCGCGGTTGCTATAATTCATCGGATCAGTGCGCGACATCGCGTATTGCTGCAATTCAAAACATTTCAAAACATGATTCAGCAACTTTTGATTTGAAATTGAGATCCTAGAATGCTGTTTTTCTCGGAATATACAGCTGAAGCTGAGCTGAAACTTCATCAGGTTAGTTGTTCAGTATCCTTCATTAGATTTTGAACACTTCTGTTGCTTCAAACGAACAAAATGCACAAATTACAAATGATGGACTATATCTTTAATAAGTAAATAAGGCCGCTTCAAAATAACATGGCTCTGGCTAGCAGTAACACAAGTCTATTTGAAGTGGCTCCAGCAGCTTCCATAGGCCAATGTGTAATTGCAAGCCATAACCACATAATTCGGACTCGGCCAAAGGTGTTTATTTACCTTTGTATGTCCAGCTAAGACCTTTGCCTCTGGGAACAGATGGGATGCGATGGTGCAGACTGGTACCTCGACTCCGTCTATTATGCACGTATCCATGGCCTCGCGACACATCATCTTGAAGCGTACACCGGGCCGGCCAATCACGGACAGCATACCGCTGGGTACCAGATCGGAAGCTCGCTGCATCGACTCGGCGCGGATTTTGATCAGATGTATGGCTGGTGATGAAGAAAAACATGTCTTTAACACATCACAATGATATCCTCAAGATCTTTCTTCAATGTTTCCATACAAGTATGAGGAATAAGACTTTCTCTAGATGTGAGACTATAAAATGTGCGAATCTAACTTGATTTCACATGACGTCTTACTACGCATACTCTGCTTAAGGACCAACTTACCGTCCTTGAACGCGAGGGCGCCAGAGAACACCAAAGCGGAGAACTCTCCGACACTGAAGCCAGAAGCAGCTACGCAATTTGCAACGGCCTGTGACATCAATAAAATAACAGAAAATATAATGGTTAGGATTCAACTCAATATAAGGTTTTGCCCTTCACTGATGTATAAACATTGTTACCTCCCGAGTGAAAGTGAGAAAAAAATCACTCGGGTGGGACTCAAACCCACGACCTCCTGCTTTCTGGTGCAGATGTCTTACCACTCGACCACCCAGCTTGCGGGATTAGTTTGCTGGTTCAAATCTGATGTAGCAGCGGGTACTGCAATGAA
Source organism: Patiria miniata (assembly GCF_015706575.1). Classification (NCBI taxonomy): domain Eukaryota; kingdom Metazoa; phylum Echinodermata; class Asteroidea; order Valvatida; family Asterinidae; genus Patiria; species Patiria miniata. The sequence continues at coordinate 5,038,156 of NW_024037070.1, read as the reverse complement.
ACTATTCATAAGATGGAATTTGCGTCGGGGTGATGTAACTTCAATATTAGGTGGTCGTGGGTTCATAGTCCCACCTGAGTGATTTTTTCTCACTTTCACTCAGAAGGGGGAATGGAGGGGGGAGGGAACACACCGAGTATACAGTGTTTTTACATCGGTGAAGGGCAAAACCTAATGTTGAGTTTACATCGATCATCCCAACACGAATTTCATCTTAGAAATAGTCATCATAGTTCGAATCAGATATAGCAGCGGGTAATCAGGAGGTCGTGGGTTCGAGTTCCACCCGAGAGATTTTTTTCTCACAAACACTGGGGCAACACTGAGTACACAATGTTTATAAAAATATGTCAGTGAAGGGCAAAACCCAACATTGAATTTACATCACCTCGAAGCAAATTCCATCTTATGAACAGTTTCATTGCGGTACCCCTGGCAAATATCTGATTCAAACCAGCCAGCCGACCCCAGCAAGCTTGGTGGTTGAGTGGTAAGACATCAGCGCTAGTGAGCAGGAGGTCGTGGGTTCAAGTCCCACCTGACTGATTTTTTTTTCTCACAATTACTTGGGGGCAACACTGAGTAGACAGAGTTTATACAATATGTCGGTGAAGGGCAAAACCCAATATTGAAAGCGTATGTCAGCAATGCAATGAAGTAGCTCTAGACTCCATCTTTGTAACTGTGCAGGGGATACTGTAAGCAAGGAGCCCATACCTTCGGCTGTTCCTCTTTGAGTTTCTCCACGGCAGCCAGCGAGCACACCAGGACGGCTGGCTGGCTGTGCACGGTGCGGTTCAGCTCCTCCTGCGATCCGTTCAGACACAGATCCAGCAGGTCGTACCCGAGGATATCCGACGCGATGCTGAACATCTGCCGGACGTTGGGGTAGGCCAAAAGCTGACGCCCCATGCCTTGAAACTGAGAACCTGCACCCAAGACAATCACAAAGTATAATTTATATTTGTACCTAACAAGCAGCAAGGTCAAAACAAAACCGACAATACATGCACCTCAGTACCTTGTCCAGGGAACAGAAAGACAGTCATCTCTTTCGGATCAATCCGTGGTCTTTCTGTCTTCTGCGGCCGACGTCGATCTTCTCGGCGCTGAGGGATGTTTGAGAAGTCAAAGTCCTTCGTCGGTTCCTGTACTTGGGCTTCCTCAAGAAGTCGATGCATGGTTCGAATTCGCTGGGTTGCCTTCAACTTGGCTGATTGATCTTGAGGCTCACTAGTTTCTGAATAAAACAATTAAAACGTTGAATTGTCATCAAGGATTCCCAAACTTCCATTGTTCCAAGTTGCATAGTAAAGTTTGGGGGCAATCTCTGGAAATACAGTGTAATGGGTTATGACAAGCATCGCCCAAACGAAGATATCAACAAATTTAACGGCCATATTATCATTGGTGTCTCTAGATAGCTCAGTTGGTAGAGCAGCTGGTATGGTGTTCAAGAGCTAGTGGGTTTCGAATCCGGTCCATCAATTTTTCCTTGTTAACTCAAAAATTTGCATCAGTTGGTGTGCTTCTCTTGTGGTTTATTTGATGTTATGATTAAAAAAAAATTTAAAAAGGACAAATTTTGGGAGAACCAAAAAAGAAGAAAATTGACAAAGTGGGATTTGAACCTGTGACCTCAAAATTACTGTGATGGTATTCTACAAGCTGGGCTTTCAAGCCTAACAGAAACAGAATCAGTCTCAGAATCAGTGATAATGGTTGGGACGTGTACGTGTATGTGCACGCAGGTAGCCAGGGTTTTGTTTCCCTGTTGCAAAATAGAATTTTCGTCCCAGTTATATGTTTCGTCTCGATTATGCGTTCCTGATCCATTTTCGCCAGGCCGATTTTGTTTCTTGGCCAACTGATAGCAGTGGGATAGTTGGGGCAAAACCATAGAGCTATATTAAATTACTAGAGTGCTAACTCGTCATTGTGCGCGCGGAGACGCTTTGAAGCCGTCCTGGGCGCAGACATTTTGAATTCATGTGCGTGTTTGTAGAACATAATGAAATTAGATAGATTGAATTTTGAAAGTGTACTCTACATGCAACGTACGCGCAAGTAGAACATACGCAAACAACTTAAGCGCGTCATTGGCTGTTAAAACAACGTGACGGCAAGAAGCATCTGCAGCGAATATGCGCACGCGTTGCGCTGATTGCGTAGAGCAAAATGACACACTCATTTGCTGATCATGTGTTTCGGTTTTGGGCGTATTGGCTTCGATAGCCTACCGGTATGGAATACAAACGCAGATATGCAAATAGCCGTTCAAAAGCCATACAAAATTTCTAGGTCTCCATAGGTTTGTGCACAAACATGGATGCGCCCAGCAGGCATCACTATGTACACAAAGTTAGCGCTCTAGTAGTTTAAGCTCTATGGGCAAAACAGCGATAGGCCTTGTACTTTAGGATCTGGTACTTCTGAATCGAAACATGTACCAATGATGCACTGGAGTCCCTAAAGTCTGGGGCCTGATATCTCTTGAAGACAATACCAGCGACTATTAGAGGTTTCAAAGAAATCCCATAAATCCATAGTCTAGTTGCACCTCGGACCCCTGATGCCTCTGATACAGTACCCCTGGCGTTCTCATTATCATCACCATCTTTGCTCTCGGACCCAAGATGCCTTCTCTGGAGGACAACTCCCATCCTCTCGTGGTTCAAGAATCTCGGATGGCAGCATCTCGTTCTCGAGACAATCTGTGACACGAGGCGAGGATTGCTCGCTCTCCTTACGCCCGACGGACGCAAGTAAAGTTGTCTTACTCCAATTGATAAAGGTGGAATCCTCAGACGAATTCTCCAGTTCCGATCTGCAAGGGTGGTGTGTCTTACAATTGGAGGATGCTGGAACATCTGCTGCATGGTCTGAAGTTTTGTCCAATTTTTAGTCAAAGTAGCTGCCATTGTTCGTAAATTTTCAAGACGTTTTTTTTCCACAAATTATACAGCTGACTGCAAGTGCATCGTCAGTTAGATTGCTCGGTGCGTTATACTTCAGCGTCTTCTACTTCTAGGAATAGTTATACTGTAAAAGAAAGATTAAAGATAAAACAAAACTTAATAAAAAGCTATGTTTTTTTTTTTTTTTTTTTTTAACTGTTGGTATTCTCAAAGGTGCATCCGCACAAGTGTTTCTTTTTTTTTGGGGGGGGGGCATTGATTACTTTGAAGAACCCTTCCTGTATGAGAATGAAAACCCATTATTATGTTTTGAACTCCTAGGCTAAACAGCTGGCGGAGGTCTGCAGATTTAATTTTTCTTTTCTAATTCATGGCTCTCAAGGAATATTTTTTTAAAGGGATGTATAAAAGTCCACCAACTATTTTGGTTGACAACTGACGCATGCGCAAATCACAATGGTCGACTTCCGTAAAAAAGCAAAGGCAAAAGACAAACACATGGGTCCTAAAAAAAAGTAACTAATTTCTTTGCATTTCACGGATAATACACCCTGCGTGGAACAATGCATGCTGGGTGGAACACTGCATGCTGGGTGAAACAATCAAAAGGGAACTGCCTAGCAAAAGGAAACCCTGTCACTTTGTCAAATTAAGACTAATTGTGAAAATATTCATTATTCTGAATGCAAACATTTACATTTGTATACAAACGCACTTGCAAACTTGAGTTCAATCATGAAGGAACGCCCTCCTCCTCCATGATTTAATAAATATAAATACTTAATTAATGACATGCGGGAAACCAGCATTTCCCCCCCCCCCACCCGACACACATGCCCCGCCCACTGCTCTTCCCAAGTTATGCCTTGCTTTAATAAGGCTCTCAAAATTCAGTTTGATAATGATTTGGCACCGTTTTTGGCTAATTATGCCATCTTTGCACACGCTTCATCTCGAAGTTTCCTTTGACTTTTTCAGGTTATTTCTTCAACATGTTAAAAATTAGTTCATGCACTTACATTATCACTATCAGCCAGAATCAATGTTCAAAAATGGATCAATCGATCACGCCGCGGATGTATGGAAGAAGCAAACAGCGCCGCACACGACTTTACTTGGAAAGTAAACACGCTCATCAATTTTATGCTTATAGTTCGCGGTAAAGTCATATTGCGCCAATGGTACATGTAAAGCATGAATTAAAAACACCAACTACACGTTTCTTCAAGAATGTGTTGTTGAGTTTTTTTATTTGGAACGTGATTTGAGAACCTTAAATGCCCCATGAATTTATTTGTGGGGGGCCTTTGTTTTACGTTTGGGGATCTCCCTTAATTTTTCAGTAAATTTCTTACTTCTCAAGATCGATGTCTTGGCTGGGGGAAGGGGGGGGGTCCTTAATTCACCCGCAGAGGAATCATGAAGCAAAACACACCGCACCCAGGTTTCAGTTTCATCATGGAGGAATTCCTCCATGGTTTCATGCAGTTAGTAATTGAGTCAAACAAGCGGCATCTTTTTGGAGGTGAAGAAAGTAAAGGAAAAATTATTTACATTTTTAATGAATCTTGATCTTAATTTCGGACGTAAGCACAAAAATAAGGAAATTTGGAATTTAAAAATAGCACCACGATGCAGCCGGCGGTCACTGCGACTTTTTTTCGTAAGCTAGCTTTGCATTGCAATTTAGTCACATCCCTCCTTTAAGAAAATTCATTTTCGTGTTCAATTTGATACAATACACGATGTTGACAAACAAGGTACCAGACCAAAGCAAATTTTAATTTCTTGGATTCATACTGTGTTTGCGGACGGAATCAGCATTCCGGATTTGCGGTAGGAAATACAGAAATAACAAATGAGGCGTTCAGCAAATTCAGGAAAAACATCGTGCGGTGAATTTTGTCAACATGATGGCTGCGGCCGGAGTTGCAAAATCTGGCCTTTTGGAGGTACTTGCAAGGGACCAGTGGTGCCGAATCCTGGCCACACTCGAAGAGGAAACCTTGACAATAAGTTTGGAGGACGGATATGAACCGAATGGCGTCTCAAACGGCGGGGGAACGGGCCCGACGGAGCAAAACAACAACCCGAGCAAAAACGATTCACTCCGCCATTCTGACTACTTGCACGGCGTACAAGGACCGGACACAATTCCCGACGCGATTGCAAACCAGAAACGCGTCGTAAAAGTCATCAAACATGAAGTGGGGGGCCTGGGAGTCAGCATCAAGGGAGGGAAAGAGAACAAAATGCCCATCATCATCAGTAAAATCTTCAAAGGTTTGGCGGCGGATCACACGGAGAGCCTTTACGTTGGGGATGCAATTTTGTCCGTGAACGGGGAGGACTTGCGAGACGCAACGCACGACGAGGCGGTGCGAGCGCTCAAGAAAGCCGGCAAGGAGGTGTCTTTGGAAGGTAAGTTGGTTGGTTGGATCACGTCGGAGTTATGAAACTGATTGCCATTACTGGTTTGGTATCGAAGAAGTTGCATTCTAATTATGTCTATAACTTATAAGAAGTAAATAGTAAATTCTTACTGATACTTTTATTTCATAGTTTTTTTTTAAACTAACAATTTTTTTTTATTATTAAACGTGAAAGTTTGGATGACTTATCCTTTTATTCTGAATTTGGTGTCAGTGTTAATAATATTTGAAAATGTATACACGAAGTACTCTGCACGTTCAGATGTTACTCTTTACAGTAATGTTAACTATGTGTAGAAAACAAATGAGTTTTTATTGTATAAAAAAGTTGTAAATTAGAGGTTGTATTAAGCCGGGATATAAAATCCGGTGATGAAAACTTTAAATCAATATTGGGTTATGGCCTTCATCCTTCATGGACGTATTTTATAAACACTGTATAGGCCTACTCAGTGTTGTCTGAATGCTCATGGAAAAAAAAATCACGGAAAGAATGTTGCGTCCTGATGCCACTTTTTTCATCATATTATTATTTCAATGATGGTCAGTCATTGCAAAAATGTTGAAAAGACATGAATCTGGGACTGAGAAACATTTTCAATTTTGTTAATTTTTTTTTTAAGAATGCACTCGACTCTCTACAGACTTTGTACACAATCAAAAAAGTGGTGTCTGGATACTACATTCTTTCCAGATTCACAAATCCAATATTAAATTTGCATCACCCCAGTGCAAATTCCATATCATGAAAGATAACTTTCACATTTACACAGGTAATTGCTCTCAATTTTGGCACGCCTATTGTCTGACCTTGTTGCGATTTTTTGTCCAAGCCTGGTGTTTTCTCCATTATGCCAAATCCAAAAAAATTTCAGTCTGAGAATTTCAACCAATCAATCATGTAGATAAAAGAAGCAGTCTGGTAATGTAATTGAAGTTGTAAATATGTCAGTCGGAGCAATGCATCATTCTTATCTCCGGAATTTATTGCTGAAACTTGACGCTGTGAGTGTGATGTTCTCAATCTTTTGTCCATCACATCAGGCTCTTCAAGAGTGGGTCAAGCTACCAATTTAAAACCCGTCACATTCCAGAGTTCTAAAAAGGTTTGGATTTAGAAAAGCAGCGCAGTAGAATTTGAAAACTGTAGGGTTCAAGAGAGGGTAGATCTTAGAAAAAAAATGTAATTAAAGGACGCATTGAATCCTCCTTGCTAACATCCGTGAAGAATTGGTCTTGTCCTTCAATGCGAAAAACCAATAATAACGAACCTGCCATCAAGGGTCCCCACTTTATCAGAAGATTCATGTTAGAACTTCTCAGCTGGTTTTGCAATTTGTGGCCATCCTTGAGAATTTGCCCTAAGGGTTGAGAGAAAGTCATGGGAAGACTCTTAAGAATAGGGGGGGGGGGGGGGGGGGGGTCTCATGGGAACATGAGCGGGCCAGAAACTGACAGACACAAAACCTGAGATATTTAAAATGTCATGAAATCTGGAGGCATCTGGAAAATTACTTGCGTGACACTTTGGCTCAAATTACATTTTTGGCTAGCATTATTGAACATACAATGTACATTCTTGACAGTACATGTACTGTACCGGTACCTATTAAAGATGTTGTGATTTGACATTCAGTAGTGTAAGTATACCTTGGAAACGAACAGGGATGGATTTTTTTCAAGCTTATTGGAAGTGAGGGGAGGGGTTGGGTGCTGGTTTGGGGGGGGGGGAGGGTGTGGTTGTGAGGAGGTGTAGTCTTTTTTTTTTCTTCTAAAAAAAATTATGATAAAAGGAATAAAAAAAGACACCGAAGGTATCTTTAATTCAATTAGCAAATAACGGTTACCTCTCAGCCATTCACAATTGTTGACATAATGACATTGTCAACAGTGCTCTTCAGCTGTGCACATACTGGCCCCATTCACTCCTGTGTGGACAATCCAGGGCTTTTGGGGAGATGAATTTGTTACAAAGGAAGTTGGCACAAAAGATTTGAGTATTGTTGAGCATGTTTATTTTTCTGTCAGGGAGGAGCATGTAAACAATCCCTCAGGTGTTAAAGATGGTGTTGATAAATGATATTTTTTATAAGAGGGTCTCATACAGCATGTTTAGGCAAAATAAAAATTAAAAAATACTTCTGTTTCCGATTTTTGGCATTCAAAAATAGGGAAGGCAGGTAGGGAATACATGTATATTTTTTTGCCAATTTTATTCTGTACGATCATATGGATGTGTCTGCGTGTAGTCAAGGTTAAAGGTAGAAATTGATGGTTTTGGATGTTTTTCCCCCTCATTTTTTCTATAAAAAAAATGAGGGTAGGGGCTGTCAGAATAGGGTAGGTAGGGAAACTGGAAGCAGAACTATTTTTTTGGCCTAATGGGCTCTGTGCGCCAACAAAAGAGGGCGCCCTTTACCTAGCAACGACGTCCCATAGGCTGGACATTTCGCTGGTTGATGCGCACCGTTCCTTGTGTGTGACATACGTACACCAGGGGATTTGTGCTATACATACACGCAGTGGCAGCGCTTCGCGGCAAAATAATTGCAGTCAGGCAAGATGGCGTTGGTCGGTCACCCCCAACTGTACTTTCTTTGCCGGTGAGGGGGTACTTGTGAACGGAGCGGACTAACCCCATTCCGTATTCCCTGTGCTAAATCCAATATAATCCAACATCTGAAGCTGAAGTCAGCTGAATTGGGAACCCATCGGTATGCAAAAAAGACCAACAAAATATGGCTTAGCCAAGTCATGACCCTGTCCACCAAAGGGCTAATACAAAAATGTATGTTTGGTTTGGTATCAATCCGTATAATATCATGGAAGTCTGAGGAAAATTTCCAAAAAAATTTCCAAAACTTAATTTATGGTAGAAGTTTCCCCCGTTGACAAAACTACTGAGCATTATATCCCCCACGTATTTCATTGGCCATTAACTGAAGCTCAGCCTCATAAAAAAGCTTGCCCAAGCTACCCCAAAAAGTTTGCTCTGTTTGCTGTGTGCATAACTCGGTAGTGTGCGGGTCAAAGGTTACTATGTAACCCTGGGAAGAGGTCACTGTGTCGGGTCATGGAGTACCCTCAGAGGTATTTACAAACATCAGATAATAGGTGTGGGTGAAGCAGGGATTAGGTCTCTGCTTGTTTATTTTAGGAAATGGGTCCCAAAATAAAGCTTGACTTTTCACAGATTTTGATGGACACATTTTTGCATTTGAAGAATGGTGGAAGTTGTGTACAACTGTACATATGTATGCACATGTTTGAAAGTTGGACTTCAAATTCACAACTTTCACATATGGCCAGCAAAAGCATGTTTTCTTTAGTAGGCCTATAATTTTTTTCTTCAGTTTTGAATAACGTAGATTGTGTACACGTAATATTTTCCGTTAAGGTCTGACGTACCATATCTGATAGAGTGCACTTAAGCAACCCATACACGGATGTAATAAAGGCTTTTTATAAATGTTTCCCCCCACTGAACATTTTTTTCTTTCCATTTCTCTTCAATTATTTCATTTTCCGTCCCACCCGCGGTCCCAACACATGGTCGCGCAGGATAACATGTCTAATTTATAAACCAGCGGTCTGTCGGATGCTTTAAATGAGTCCGTAATTTAGTTTATTATGCACGTCTTACAGTAGAGGGAAGTCGTGAATGGAAGTGTCGTTATGTGCTTAATACAGAGTTTCCTGCTTTTAAAGAAACTCTTAAGACAAAGGTACATTTGCATGTCATTACTATATTAGCAAGCACACAAGTTTAGGATGTCAAAGGATTAGTATGCTCCAGTCATTAAAGGGAAGATACAACATTTGCAAAGATTAAAAAAATGAAATGATCAAATTATCACAAAATACCTTGCTGGATTGTTAGGGATTGACAGTCTAAAGCATCCTGTAATATCGTGGCTCCTGGTTTGCTGACATTTTCAAGAAAAATGGTATTTTTCCAACGCTGGTCGGCCGACCAGCGTTGGAGAAAACTGGCTTTTTTCAAAACTGCTCCTAATTTTTCATTATTAGTTATTCCGTGTTTTTTCTTTGCAATTGATGACACAACTGAAGGGGTACAAGCCTACTAGACTGACTCTCTGATCTTACAATTCCCCAAAGTCTATACATTCTCTGTTTCATCTTAAGTGGGGTCAAGGAACCAGACTACAAGAACATGAATGGTTTTCTTGGTTTTTCCAACATCTACAAGCCCAAAACGTGAAACAAGTCATTTTAACAATATTTGCTATAACATACTAATCCTCCAAATCCATTTATTTCTGAAAATTGCAGCAAAAGCAAATGTTGTACATTCCCTTTAAAGGGATCATGCAGTGTAACCTTTTTGATGCTACCGTATCCTTAAAACTGCACCTTTGTGTCCAATTTAACCGTATTTTCAATTTTTGTTTTGCAATTTTGAAGGGTAATTTGGTGCCTTTTTGGTTTTTATGCTAATAAAAATGTCCATATTCATGAGCAAAACCGTGATGTCATTCTAGGCAGAAACCTCAATATTACAGCTATTACAGCACAAAACTCAAAAAGTTGCTTGAATTTCAAAAAGTTGCTTGAATTTTGGACATTTTGCTGTCATCAATTTTCTTTTCTTTGGTGATTCGTTGTTGTGTAAGTACATGGCATTAAGGCTAATGAGCAACCCTTCCTCACAACTGTTTTCAATGAGCAAATTTGGGGTTCAAAATTTGAACAGAAAACCCCTAAACTGAACAGTATCTTTCTGAAAATACATCAAAGTAACAGCCCCTCAGTTGTCCGGAAAAACATGGGAAATTTTAAATGTGTAAAGGTAAGGAAGTGCACTTTTCAATAAAATTAACCAAAAAGGGGTGACAAATAGTTTTCATACATTTAAAGGGAAGATACAACATTTGCAAACATTACAAAACGAAATGATCGAATTATCACAAAATACCTTACTGGATTGTTAGGGAATGACAGTGAAAAGCATCCTGTAATATTGTGGCTCCTGGTGTGTGACATTTTCAAGAAAAATTGTATTTTTCCAATGCTGGTCGGCTGACCAGCGTTGAAGAAAACTGTTTTTTTTTTTAAAAACTGCTTTTAAACTCTTTGCTACAAAAACTCTTTGCAATTTTGATTACACACATGTGAAGGGGTACAAGCCTGCTAGACTGATTCTCTGACCTTACAATTCCCCAAAGTCTATAAATTCTCCTTCAGGAAACCAGACTACAAGAACATAAATTTATGGTTTTCTTGGTTTTTCCAGCATCTACAAGCCCAAAACGTGAAACAAGTCATTTTAACAACATTTACTATAACAAACTGATCCTCCACATTCATTTATTTCTGAAAATTGGAGCAAAAGCAAATGTTGTACTTTCCCTTTAAGAGGAGTAGAAAGTTGCACAAAATGTGTTCCTACGAAAAAATCATCGCATGGACCGTTTCAATAAAAAAGTTGATATCTGTATTAATACATTTTCTGCATGTAGAATTCTGTTTTGAGTAACTAGGCCCACCGTTTCCCCAAATTTTGGTGGTTTTTTTTTTTTGGGGGGGGGGGGAGGAGGGAGTACCGGTACATTAGTTTTTTATTTTGTTTTTTTTGTGGAGTTCAACTTGCATGATGCTGTTTTGTTGGGGACATGCACAGATACACAATGCACGTTTAATTAGAACTGTGTCCAAAAATCATGCACTAATTACGGTGCTTTGGTAGTTTCATGAGGCCGAAATTTTTAATCGCTTGCGTACACACCATTGAAACGCCACCAGGTCCCTCTGCTTTTAAATGTCATACATTCCACATGATCTGCCCCTGTTCTGTTACTCTTTATTATTATGATTGGGTTAATCGACTTACCGTGTTTAATCTCACGGCACATTAACTCCAGGGATCATGATGTCAGGCCGCTGTCCTCTCTAAGACTCGACCGTAATGGATGGATTTTCTTGAGGGGGAAGTGGAGATGTTTCCCCCCAAGTATTGAACATTAATCACTGAACAGCCAGTAATATTTGGGTCATTCCATCGAATGACCCAAAACTGTGACATTTTTGTGTCCCTGTTTCACCTGACTTGTGTAATTTGCCATGCAAATGTCATTAAAATTGACATCAAACTATTTTTGTATTGGTTTAGCAGGTACTTTCCGTTATTATCACTCTTTGACTTTGAGATTGAATTGCATGTACATGTAGAAGGCATTAACCCTAACTCCCTAGGCTATTTTTGCCAGGATGTAGCCCCAATCCTGCAAAATCCTCCAATTGACCTCATGGAAAAATAGCTCAATCCTGCAAATTCCTCCATTATTTCTTGAATATGTTCCATGGAGGGGTGACCACTGCCTGAATCCTGCAAAATCCTGCGGCAGTGACTGTCAATATATTGAGGCTTGGCCAGTGACATCCTGGAACAGTACGGAGGATTCAAGCATAAGCCAGGCCTAAATTTATGCATGGCTGAGCAAAAACAACACAAGGTCCGGCCCAAGACCTTGACAAAGTGCATCCTACGAAATCAGTAACGCACTTTTGCCATGTAACATCAATCCTCCAAATTCCTCCACTTTGGCAAAGAGGATTTTGACGGATTCAGGGCGGTTAGGGAAAATTGGACCCCAAATTGGAATGACCCATGTGCAATATGATATGTGGGTTCAAAGCCTGACGGGGAAATGATGTTTAGTGTTCTTGGGCAAGATACTTTACTGCAATTGCCTTCTCTCCACCCGTGGGTATGCAGTAAATGGGTATCTTTGAGGTTAGCGACCAGATTGCACTGATCTTGGCTGCAGAAAAAAAAATGGTCTCATGGCCTATTGAACGGGTCGATGATTCTGAAGCACTTTGAGACTTTTTTGGTATAAAGCCTGATAAAGCGCTGATTACAATTTGAAAATATGCCGCAGTGTGATTTAGGTAACAAAATAAATAGTATCAACTTTATTTTCAGTTCTCCAGTACAAACATCAGTCTACTAACTAGTACATGTATGTGTGTGAGTTTCCCCCTCAACAGGTTAAAAAAAAGTCAAAAATTAAGACTTGAATATATTGCCACCTTTTGCCCATCACCAATGCAAAAGGATGCTACTGGTTATTCTACATGTACCGGTATATTCAGATAAAAAATGATCGTGTGTACTCCATGCCATACGCACTTGAACAAGCGTGCCCACTCAGCATGTCCAACCATGGTCCCACACTGGACCTCTTGTAGTTGGACACACCATAGGGACACACAACGTAATTCAGGGTAGTCATACATGTAGTATAGAAATGTCGGGTAACAATATTCCCCAGTACAATATACATTCTTTGGGATCAATACCCATCTTACTGTGCACATTTCAAAATGTCACTCACAAAGTGTGCTCATCTAATGAGAATTTTTAGTTTCCTTTTGCAGGGAGAAACATTGTAGGGATAATTTGCTCTCAGAATTAATTTTCTTTCATGTTGCTCAGGAAATCGCCATGGCAAGTTATGTTAATTGTACAATGAAACTGAAAATTAACGAACCAACGTCAAGGCTATTGCAGACAATCCATTAAAGTAATTTGATTAACCTCAAGTAGAACTTTTTAGCGATAACGTTTTAGCAATATTATAATAGAAGTTTAAACGTGTGTGGCTGTAGGCACTGCACTTTTTATCTTTTAATGGCATATACACTTTGTGATAGAATTCAATATATATTTATAAAATCTTTCAAAAATGTTTTGATAATTTGTATCATCTAGCAGTGACAGTTATTACAAATGAGAATTGGACATTTTGGTTCCTGTTTTTTTTGTAAAGCAGAAATTAACTGTTAATGAGAATTTAATCGGAGAAAGTTAATTTTTGGGAAAGATTTGGATTAATTAGATGTGCAGAGTTACCCCTCAAATCATAGAGTTCATCAACAAAAGAATATAAACATGAAGAGAGTTTCCCTTTAAAGTAACCATTAATGAGTGTTCCTTTAACCCTTACTCCCTAGGCATTTAGCTAGGATGCAACCTGAATCCTGCCAAATCATTCAACTGCCACCATGTAAAAATTGCAGACAGCATCAATCCTGCAAAATCCTACGTTATTTCTTGAATGTGGCCCTTGGAGGGGTGACCACTGCCTCAATCCTGCAAAATCCTCCAGCAATCACTGTCAGTATGTTGAGGCAGAGCCAGTGACATCCTGGAGCAGTGCATAGGATTTCAAGTACAACCTAGGCCTAAATTTATGCATGGCTGATCATAAACAACACAAGGTGCGGCTCAAGACCTTGAAACAAACAGTGCATCCTCCAAAATCAGCCGCACATTTTTGCCACATAAATGTAGTCTCAATCCTGCAAAATCCTCCGTTTTGCAAAGAGGATTTTGGAGGATTTGGGAAGGTACGGGTTAAACTTGTAGTTTGTAATATATCGGTAGGCCTGGTGCATCAGGCAGTGATCTCCATTTTATGCATACTGTACATAACTAGTTAATTGATCATAGCTTAGTATTATTGCGTACAAATATATCAGGAAAAAAAACCTAGTCTGCACACAGATGTCTATCCCCTTACAATGTAATTATCGTCGGTGACAGTATTCTCAAATTCTTTAGGGCAGTTCTGGGACACGTTTTTCAGGGCATGTTCACCTCACGGGGATGCGATAATAATATTACCCCGAGATTTTGAGGCCAAAACTGTGAGTAATGCAACCATGCCTCATCATGACCTGGCTTGGGGGGTCAGGTGGCGATGAATTCGTCGCCGTGGCGATGAATGGGATGCAAGAGAAGCTGCTCACGCCGACGAGTTGACGACGGGTCGGTGGACGGTCGAGAACGGCATTCCACGGTGGGGCAGAGACGAAGACATGCACGTCGATTCAAAACAACACGCGCGGATGTGTCAAGTGCCGAAGCTCTGAAAGCATGCGGAGAAAAACCTGGGGTCTGTCGAAAGCGCGGAGGTCCCCCTCAAAGGTCGAGAAAACAGGCCTTGTATGGTTGTTGCCTTTTTTGTGTTATTCATCGGAGTCGAATTCATTTCTTGATTTTTGAGCAGGAAATACGCACAGACTGCCTTCGTTATTGATCTGTTTTCTGCAATGGATTATTTGGTATGATTATATCTGGGGAATTTTATGACCTAGAAATGATGGTTTTGTGATTATTGTTATTCGTGTATGTTGGACTTGAGGAACAGCTTACCACTGTGTTATTTTATTTCATTGTATGGCTGCAGAAGTTGATTATATGAGATGCATGGAATGGTACCATTATTTTTTTCTGAAAAGTTGTACAATGTTTTCTACAAGGACAAACATATACTTCGGGTTGAGAACATGCTCTACCTGTTACGAGATCTATATTTTTACTCTTTAACATGGCATGATCACACCCAGAAAATGATTCCTCCCCCCCCCCCCCGAATATTTTTTTTTAAATTTAAATTAAAAAATAACAACAAAAACACAACATAAAAAAGCATAAAATTAAAGAGGGTGAAATATTTTCTCATTCATTTTTGTATTGTGCATTTTTACAATTTTATTTATGTTTCCACTGTTGGCAAGCGTTTCATAGTTTTAACTTCCGCGAAATTAGCAAAAGTACAAATTCCATTAATTAAGGATAGAAAGAAAAACTCAACCTGATCCTGAAAGTAGAAGTGATGTGGAAATATGCACTTGTCATGCATCATCGTGACAGTGAGAAGTGTCTAAAAATAACACTGCGTGTATTTGTGGCGTTCTGATTCATGCATTCTAAATTGATGAGGATGGAAGCATAGGCTATCATAAAGTGCACGTCCTCCAATAGTTTTTGTTTTAAGTCACTGGCAGGAAAACTATTCAGGAATGTTTCCCGCTGGGGCTGTCATCTTTTTTTTCTTCTTCATCTGGAGCCACACTGGGCTGGTAATAACTCACTCGCGGGCCGGAGTCGATATATCAAGCGAGCAGTGAATGGAATACCTCCTCCTGTCCAATCTCGTTACCAGGAACTGCTCTGGAGGATCACGGGGTGTGCGATTCATAAAGTCGCGCCGATGCTGAGAATGAGCAGCATGGCTTCTGATCAGGACAAAAGGAGAAAAAGAAACACAGAAGTGCAAAGAAATTGATCATTTTACAAGCTCTCTGCCACATTTGCTGCATTTAATTGGGTTACATTTACTATATTAGAGCAGAAATATGTGCTTTGCAAATGTGTTAAGCAAATATTTTACGCAAAAAATCATTCACAACCAATTCGGGCGATTCACAATGCAGTGCGCCACCAAGAGTTTGCCATGGAGAGTCAACTTGTCAAGTTTACGGTCGACAAAATATGGCCCATTTGAATGAGTGTCAGTAGACAACTTGAGCTATTATGTTATAGATAGGGGCATAGCGTTCTGCCGCCTTACAAAAAATCACCATATTGATACAAAGAAAATAAAAGGGCAAACATATACTCGAATCATACGCTGACGAAACTACTGACCGAAAAAAACAAACAATTTCAAATGTCCCGCGCTGCGAATTTGTCGACCATCTCCCACAATGCACTTGGAAAAAAGGAACTCTCCGTGGCAAACTATTGGTGGCGCTTTACATTGTGAATCGCCTGAATTCATTGATACTAAGTATTATTATTCATATTATTTATTTCTGGTAATGAAACCAAGGATACCTCAAAAGCCTAGTTCACAAGCCTGAAGAAACCTTTAGAGAGAAGTCAATGAAGAAATTACAGTTTATTTAGATGTGGGAGGAAAAAAAAACGCAGAAGACTATTCTGGGGAAAACCCACGGAATCAGGTAGGGACTGAATACCCAATCCACACTTGTAACTGGGTGGGATTCAAACCCGGGCCGTAGAGATGAAAGGGGAGAAACAAATCCAAGGCTTGGTGAAGAAAAAAATTACGCCTGGGAATGTGCTTGTTATGGTTACCATGGAAACAGTGGATGCTATTTGCAAATATTTTTTTGGGAGGGGGGGTTTCCTCAATGAAATTGTCAACATACTTTCACAAAGTTAACTTTACAGAATTTGTTTCCCCGTTTTCCAAGTGATTTCTCTTAAACCAAGTTACATGTACGCAATTTCAAAATGTGCATCTTTAATAAGTGAAATGCAAAGCTCCAAGTTCAGTCATTCAGGAAACTTTACACACATGATTTCAATTTGAAACTTGTACACAATACATAACAATTTACATACAATTAGATAATGAATTTGATTTAGGACTTAGATATAATTAGATTAGTGACATACATGTAGGCCTACATGTCCAAAATCTAGACATTGGTTTAAAGCTATAGTCCATCATTTGCAGCTATCCAAAAAGTAACTGACATAATTATTGTTGAAAAACATATTTGGTTGAAAGATAGTAAGGGGACTAAACTACCTGTGAATTTATTCTTTCTGGCAAGCTGTCATTTTGAAGAAATCAACGAAAGAAGGCCTTTCCAACGGTGCATCTTAAGATCGGTTCGTCGGATCGGTGCGCGACATCGCATAGCTGCAATCGGCTCATTGAGAACGTGTCTCGGATGCTGAATTCAGGCCCAATTCAAAACATGATTCAGCAACTTTTGATTTGAGATCGAGATCCTAGAATGTTGTTTTTCTTGGAAAATACAGCTGAAGCTAAGCTGAAACTTCATCAGGTTAGTTGTTCAGCATCCTTCTTCAGATATTGAGCACTTTTGTTGCTTCAAACGAACAAAATGCACAAATTGCAAATGATGGACTTTACCTTTAACGGATGTCCTGCATCTAGATGGACTACATTGAGCCAATAATATACGGGTCTGTTCTGTCATTGACATTATACATAGTACAATCTGTGCGTGTGCCTGCATTCGTTGTGGGTATTGAAACGTGGGCGTGCTGGTACTCAATCCACACATCATACTTGTTAGCCTATAGACGCAGACTATCTGGCCCCAACGCAATGCCTGGTGAATACATAAAAAAGAGAAAAAAGACGCATTGCAAACGGGATGACATGTTTTTCGTGTTTTTCTCAGTGCATTTTCACATACAGTACATTGTATGGCTCAGTACATGTTATGAACATGGTACAAAAAAAAAGACTATTTTGCAGTACATGTACAAGCTGTGGATGTACATGTACATGTACACATGTACATGTATGCAGATGCATGTACATGTACATGACATAGGGGGAGTGTGGCCCGATTGGGTAGTATCGAAAACAAAGACCCCTAAAACGATGACCGAAGACCCACTCAAAAACAGTGGGTCTTCATTTTCGAGTGGGTCTTCGTTTTCGATACTAACGGCCCTAGTGGTAGGGTTTATGAATCATGATCAGAGGGTCAGGGGTTCGAATCAAGCTGCTGGCCATATGTTGTGTTCTTGGGCAAGCCACTTCACCTGGCAATTGACTGGCATACATGCATCATGGAAGGATAGAAATCTTCTCAGTCATTCGTGCTTCTGAAACCAGAGATAAACACTGGCCTGATGGGCCATATTGGCTCATCACATACTTACATGAGGATTCGCATGAGGACACGTGGTCCTAAAAGAGACTGTTTTTAATTCCAGCATATAAAATTGTGATTGATTGCGTATCGAATTGAAACTGGCCAGCTGTCCCTAGCAAACTCAGTGGTTGAGTGGTAAGACGTCTGCACTAGTAAGCAGGTGGTCATGGGTTCGAGTCCCACCTGAATAAACTGGTAAATTTTTTTCTTGCAAACCCCAGACAACAGTGAGTATTACATACAGTGCTTAAATAATGAGGGGCAAATCCTACATTGAAGTAACATCTCCTTGACTGCAACAAAAATGTCTGTCAAGTAGTACTTTTATGACTTCTTCCAAGGAGAGATGGCACAAGGAGACTGAGACAAGGCCTCAGAGGTCTTATTCTCCCCCACTTATCAGCCTTACTTCACGTTCTGGTAGCACGCTGTTCTAAGGCTTCTCCCCAGCGAAACCTTCAGGTCTCCTTGTTGAATGACATGTTTGGTTGATGCCTAGCTTCTCAGGGCTAGCCCATGAAAGCTGGACGGGGATTAACTGTCTGGCGTTTGTGATCCATGAATGAAGCGAGTCTGGCCCTAAAAAGAGGGGATTAAGTGCTCAAATTCCAGCAGATCCTGGCGTTTACAAGTCACCTTTCCCTGTCTCTGTGTGTAGTCTGTTGTGGCTGTGATTTTCTTGAACAGTTAACTTATTGACTAAGGCAAGGTGATGTGTAGGCTCACTGGAGTAAATCTGACGAGCTTATTGGGTCATTTTGTAAACTTTCAGGCGTTAGTTCCTTATTGTGTGGGATAAGTGGAGTGCTGTGGCCTCGTGGTTAAGGGCACTGGATTCGTGGTCTGTGGGTAAAGCTGAGGGTTGTGGGTTCGAGTCCAGCCGGGGTCATGGTGCGTGTGCCCTTGAGCTAGGCACTTTGTCACTCATTGCTTCTCTCCACCCAGGAGTAAATGGGTATACCTGTGAGGGCAGAGATGGTTATTGTGATTGAATTAGCTTCCTTGCGCCTAACAGGCTGCATCCAGCTGTATACTCCCCAGGGAGCTGGGATGGTATTTGGAATGTTTCATTGGCCCAATGATCAGGGGTAATAATAATACTGTTAGCGCTGTGATTTAGTTTACTAATAAGAGCGTTTTTAAATGCCGATTATCATTATTATATTGGTTTCATATGCTGAGGTTATGTATTTTGTAGGACTTTTCACACTGTCGACAATCTCTGTGTTGTACCTGGTTCCAACACAGAGATTTCGGGAACCCCTTTAAAGGGTCTATAACGTGAAATTTTCTTAGGAACATACCGTATTTTGTGCAACTTTCTACTCCTCTTAGATGTATGAAAAATGTTTGACATTCCTTTTTGGTAAATTTTATTGAAAAGTGCACTTCTTTTGACATTTAAAATTGTCCATGTTTTTCTGGACAACTGAGGGCGCTGGTGCTGTGATGTCATTTCAAGAAGACACTGTTGTTATTGTTAAGTTTAGGGTTTTTCTGTTGAAATTGTAA
Source organism: Patiria miniata (assembly GCF_015706575.1). Lineage (NCBI taxonomy): Eukaryota > Metazoa > Echinodermata > Asteroidea > Valvatida > Asterinidae > Patiria > Patiria miniata. Next base: position 5,018,814 of record NW_024037070.1, on the reverse strand, counting down.
ATCCAAAAATTTGCCCATTGAAAACATCTGTGAGAAAAGTTTGCTCATTGGCTTACTGCCAAGTGCTGACACATGTTCAACGAATCATCAAAAAAGAGAGAAAATTTACAACAGTGAAACATCCAAAATTCTGACAACTTTTGGCGCTGAAATACCGGTAGCTGTAACATTGAGGTTCTGCCTGAAATGACATCACACTTTTGCTCATGAATATGGAAATTCAGATGAGCATTAAAAACAACAGTGCATTTTCAAGGATTGCATAAAAAAAACTACATTGCATTGGCCCTTTAACACTAAAAAAAAATCCAACACAGCTTTTACGTTTTCATTGGTCCGGCACTCTACAGGGGTAAAATCTAACCATTCAAAAAGCAGGGGCTTGTAGTGCAGATGCCGCAAACACAAACAATCAGCAATGGAACAGAAACGATAATATATGAATACAAGAATAACTGTTAATTAGACAAAGCGAAAGCAACGAACGGACAAAAAGACTGAAAACTTGCGAGTAAATCATAATAAAAACAAATTACCGAGTGGTAGTACAGAGGGCGAAATGGCAAAGCAATCAACGGAGAGAATGAATCCTAAAGCAATTGCGAATGAAGGAAAGACCAAAACAGTAATTAATACATTGTAAATAATGAAAAAATAAATTCAAACCTTTTACAGAGGTTTGCAGATGCCCAAAATTAAAAAGTTTCTCGTTGGTTCAAATAAAACTTGAAAATTTAAAGTTCATTGAGAGAAAAACAAAAAATTGAAAAGCTCAGACAGAGCAACTTTAAGTTCATTTCACCTCGGTAATCTTTTATACATTTTGTATTTTAAGAGTAGAAATTCCATCCACACTGTACCATAAGTGCATACAAGCAGTGCGCGGAAGAAACACCTGGAGTTTTAATGCAGTTTCCATTGTGTGCGCTCGGGCGCATTTTGACAGGAGTTGGCAACATTGAGAGAGATCCTTCACATCCACTTGTAATCGCGTTTGCCGAGAGGTTTGGGCTCGGGAGGGAAAACACAACGACCTGAAACATGGAGACGGAAGTATGTTACGATAGGTACCTGGGATTTCGATTAGGGTTTGTACTTGGAAATACATGAATTCCAGTGCTGTCAAATTCCCGAGCTCTTTTGAAATATCAGTGGGCAGACAAAATGCAGCTACAACGAGAAACACTGTATAGTAAACTGCCACTTAACAATTTTTAGCAGGAAAGCTTTAAAGGGAAAATACAACATTTGCAAACATCAAAAAATAAAACTACCAAATCATTTTGAAATACCTTGCTGGACTGTTAGTGAATTGACAGTGTAAAGCATCCTGTAAAATCATGGCACCACGTATACTGTCATTTTCAAGAAAAGTGGTATTTTTGTATCAATTTCCAACGCTGGTCGGCCGACCAGCATTGGAAAAAACTGGCTTTTTTTCAAATACTGGCCCCAATTGACCATCGCACTTGTTTGCAATCGATTACACACCTATGAACGGGTACAAGCCAGCTAGACTGGTTCCCTGACCTTAACAATTCTCCAATGTATGTAAACTGCTCTGTTTCTTCTTATATGGAGTCAGGGAACCAGACTACAGGAAAATGATTGTTTTTCTTGGTTTTTATAGCATTTTCGAACCCAAAACCTCAAAAAAGTCAGTATAACTATATTTGCTATGTTTCCAACCCCCCAATTCCATCCATTTCTGAAAATTACAGCAAAAGCAAATGATGTATATTCCCTTTAATGAGGGCCACCAAGTTGGTCCAAGCTCTAAGGGAGCTTTAATGAAGAATGACTGCAAGCTCTAGACCTGTATTCTCTTGAGAAAAGAAGAGAAAGAGGGGACCTTGTAGAGACTTTCAAGATATTGAAAGTCCTTGAAAAAGTAGACAGCAGCGGATTCTTCCAAACAGCTGACAGAATCAGGACAAGAGGTCACTCTCTTAAACTCTTCAAGCCATCCCTGAACAGTGAAGAAAAACATTGGATGTAGGAAGAACTTCTTCACCCAAAGAGTGATAAACAGCTGGAATTCCCTTCCACAAGCAGTAGTGAATGCCAAAACTGTAGCAACATTCAAGAAAAGACTGGATTCTCACTGGAAGGAGGAAAAGATAGGATATGGGGTCACAAAGGCTATGCCTAATTAATTTACCCATTAAACCGTAAGTGTAAGTGAATAGGCCACCCACATTTGGATGTTAGACATTTCCTTGTGCAATTGTGTCATCGACGAACGTTTTGGATGATATATGCACATTTTTAATTTGTAGCAGAATTTTGACGTCCTGTCTCAAAATTATTAGTATGTAAAGAAAAAGTATCCCCCTCCAAGGAGACAAACTTTAAGCTCCAAGAGGTATGTCTTTATTAACCCTTACCTTACCCAAAAATCCATCCCCCCATTTTGGTGGATTTTGGGGGACTTGGTCCTGCAGGCCTGGTTGGACTAAATATTGATGGAGTATGATGGACTTGGGCCTGGAGGTCTAAAGCAAAGCATGCATTGGAAGCAGTGTGATTGATGGATTTTGCCGGACTTTGTCCAGTACTTAGTAAAAGACAGTAGAGGGTTAGGATTGATAAAGTCACCCAGTATTTACGATTGATTTTTCTTGTGTGAAGCATACATGTACATGTACGGTACATGTTGGTTTGCAAAAAAACTTTGGAGTTGGAAGGGGGTGGTGTTTGAAGTAGGGGTGGGGAAGAGATGGGGTTGGGGCTAGGGTAGGGTGGGGTGGGAGGTTTGGTTGGGTTTACTTGTATCCCCTTATGTACTAGTCTCTCTGTTGCCAGAGTTCACAGAGATGTCAAGCTATAAGATGTTGCACATTTACCGGTACTCGTCACATATTTTCTCAAGGAAATATGGCACAGCCTAAAATACTCATATTTTTATTAAAAACTCTTTCCTTTTTTTATTGAGAGGAGATCTTGTACAATTCATACTTTTCTTTTGTTCTGACAGCCTCTTACTAGAGAAAAATATCACCACATAGAGAATTCATGCTGGTAATCACTAATTTATATTTTATTCCAATTCAATTCGAAGTGTAGGTAATAGGTATACCCATCAACGTCCGTGTATCTGAATCCAAAAAATGCAAACATATGTTTTCAGAAAATACTGATAGTAATCTCAAAATAAAAACGTATGGTATTTGCTGCTGGTTTGTATGCTTCTCACTCCCTATCAGATCGTAATTTATCCTCCGGCTACGTTTAGCGATTGTTTTCCAATGATAAAACCGTTCCGTCATCCCTACGGGTCTACTTCCCGACAAGAGCGACTTACAAAATTGATTCCTCTCTCCCGGCCCCACGTGTCTCGGAATGGATAGGGTGGGCTCATCTGTTTTCAGCGATGGTGCGAAGACGTTTTGCCACGTTAAATGAAGCAGAAAACAAGAAAGACAGCCCTTGTCACTTGGGATCAAGCACTGAGGTGACAACGACGAGGTTCTCTACTACAAGGAGTTTGTTCTCGTAAGCCGAGGCTTGACTTGCATACATGATGAGCCCGGAGCGGGAAATACACAGTTGCGGAGTCTGGTGTCGAAACTACCCTCTAACGATGAGGTTTCATGTGGAACTAGGCACGTAGAGACATTTGCAATTACCCGGAACCGTACCTAACGATTTTGCGAGAAAATCCTCGCTGAAAGCGAAGATAGGACTGGTAACAAATACCCTGTATAATTATTCTGCCTGAAATGGTGTCATTCGGGAGAAGACAATCGTTGAAGGTGGTTTAAGGAGCTGCGCCCACGGGCACAGATTTTTTACATGTGTTGCCAACAGAATCCAGTTGTGAGACCCCAAAATTGTGCACGCACTTCCTCTGTTTTCTCAAAATGCATAGTATAATCTACTAAAGCTGAAACTTCAACATGTTAGTTGTCATGTACCCTTCCTAAGATTTTTTAGCAATTACATTGTTTCAAAACCATAAATGCACAAAAACAAATGTTCCACATGTATGTACCTTTATTTGAACCATATTTGAAAACTCTGACAATGCATACTCGGGCCTGATCCACTGTACAAATTAGCACTTTTTTGTATGTGTTTGAGAATGACATTGGAAATGACATGGAGGACAATCGTCGATCGTCGCTGGAGATAGAGCGATGAGTCAGGTTGCCGAGAAATCAAGCGTGAGGCTCCATCGATCAACTGCGCGGGGAAAAAAAGAAAGAAAGGAGAAAAAAATGCATTCTTCTACCGTACTGTTGGTTAATCAAATCGGATGTGTGTGTAGAGAAACAGCAATGCGTTGAAGTCACAAGCCTTTGCGCTCCTTGTCCTGTAACGTCCGTTTGTCTTATTAAGCAAGATTATTAAGATTAATTCAATACCGAATTTCACCAGACAGCTGTAATTTTAATCTGTTCGTATCTTTCTGTCAGTTGTGAGCAGTGGGGGTTTTGCTGTGTAAAAAAAAAAAAATGCCCAAAAAAGGGGGGGGGGGGGGTAAAGTAGCACCACATCTGAACCACACATTGTACGCACTCTCTGCATACAACCCACTTGAGCGTGGTGCTCTGTATGCGGACGTGGCTTAAAACCGTCAGTCTCAGACCGCTTCTCGGCCGGCTGGCAAATTGAAATTTTGGGGACAAAATTTGGGTCCCCCCCCCCCTGTTTTTTGTGTAGTGTGACACCTTGTTAACAAGGGCGGATCCAGTGAGGTCAGAGGTTACTGCCGGGGGGGGGGGGGGGGGAGAGGACTCTCTCAAGTAAAAAATTTGTTGAGAACATTTCGGTCACCCCCTGGATCCGTCGCTGGTGAATACATGTGAAACTGAATAGAATTGTGTTGGGCATCATAATGATCTATGAGAGGATGATCAAAATTTAAAGGAAAAAAAATATCACACTATACATGTAAGCAAGTTTTAGCTGTCCAAGGCACTTAAGATGCTTACAGGACAACATTTGTTCCTTCAACCGAGGTATTTACATATTCAGTAAATTTCCAATGCCTGACCGTAATTTCAATGGTTATAGATTTGAAGATATTGACAAATCAATGCTGTATTGTCACTAACGCTAGCTCCCTAGGCATTTTTGCTTGGATGAAGCCTCAATCCTGCCAAATCCTCCGACTGCCTCCGTGTAAACTTGCAAACGGCCACAATCCTGCAAAATCATTCATTATTTCTTGAATGTGGTTCTTGGAGGGGTGACCACTGCCTCATTCCTTGCAAAATCCTCCAGCAGTCACTGTCAGTATGTTGAGGCAGCTGGAGCCGGCGACATCCTGCAGCATGCAGTGTGGAGGATTTCAAGTGAAATCTAGGCCTAAATTTATGCACAGCTGAGCATAAACAACACGAGGTGCGGCCCAAGACCTTGACACAGTGCATCCTCCATAATCAGCCACACTCTTTGCCATATAGCCTCAATCCTGCAAAATCCTCCATTTTGCAAAGAGGGTTTTGCAGTATTTGGGAAGGTTAGGGTAAACGGACTTGTATATTTTTCTGGAAATAACATGTTTCGCATACTAGGCAACCACTGTATTGTGCTGCAGTCCGATAGCGCGCGCTACTTGTAGGAGAGTGCATATAGTCCCTTGAGTGTGCATTTCAGTCTTACTGGATCCGCGCATTTTATATCCATGTATTTGACCTGCATTTAAGGAATCAGATGCTGTTGACTTAATGTACGAGTCCAACACGCAACAGGGATGTGCTTGGCCAGATGGGTCAGACTGTACACATGTACTATTTTGATGGGTCAGGGAAAGAAATGAAATGCTTGAGGGCCTTCCTACTATTCTGGCCACTGCAGTGTGCTCGGCCAACTGAGTGTATACAAATCCACAAAGGATACTGGATTTTTCATCCTTTTTCCTTGAATTTGTTCTTGTTTGTCACATAAACCAAAATTGAAATTGAAAGTTAAAACAGGATGTGTTTGGCTGGGTTTTTGACACTGTTGCCATTCTAGTCTATTTCTTTATTTGATTGTATTACTGATATCCGGGCACGTGACCACTGTACAGTCACGAGCCCCTCTTCAATGGAGAAGCCATTAAAAATGCGTGCTACTGTACAAACCAAAGTCCGTGACGGATTATACTGAACAACAGCTAGCATTAATACGCCGTAGAAGTGGTTACGTCATACGCCGCTGAGGTCATGCATTGCTTGCCTGGGTTGATGTTCCCATATAAACCTGGACTTTAAGTACATCATTGGCTTTTGCTGTAATTTTCAGAAATAAACTATTTCAGGGGTTGGCATAATAGATCAAATACTGTTACACTGATGTGTTTGAAGGTTTGTGTTCGAAAATGCTGGAAAAACCAAGAAAAACAAAAATGTTCAAGTAGTCTGGTTCCTTGACTCCACTAAAGATAAAATGGATCAATTTATAGATGCCTGAAAATTGTAAGGTAAGGGAACCAGTCTAGCTGGCCTGCACCCGTTCATGAACATGTAACCAAAAGCAAACAAAATTTGGACTGAAAAAACGGTAAATTTTGAGCAGAAGTTGAAAAATAGTTAGGTTTTTCCAACGCTGGTCGGCTGACCACCGTTGGAAATGTATACAAAAATACCATTTTCTTGAAAATGACTTCAAACCAGGTGCCATAAGTTTACAAGATGCTTGAGACTGTCATTTACCAACATCCTAGTAAGGTATTTCGTAAAAGCTTGGTAGTTTTATTTTTTTATGTTTGCAAATGTTGTATATTCCCTTTAAGTAGCGATACGCACGGTGCCCACTTTTCATCGTTTTTTTGTTTATTCACGGGAAAAGAAAAATAACGGAAAGCAGTCACGTTCGGAGTGATAATAAGTCAGCTACGAAGCACTGTCCTATATTCCAGTATTATTTATTCTTCATGTTTGAGAAATTTAGTAGAAAATGCTCACCTAATTCGCCCGTACAAATCCTATGGTAAAAAATGGCAGACAAGCCATTGTTTGGAATGAACACTATTGGAGACAACCTCAAGTGACATCTCACTTCTACGGCGCATGCTCACGCCATTGAAGGAGCCTTCGTGATACAATTGATAGCAATCCCGGATCGGTCTAATATTGATTTCTGTAACTGAAATTTCCTTCCGGGGTTTTCTCTGAATTCCAAGCTGAAACCTGAGGAGAAATGTGCTTGGACACTGATCAGAACATCTCCCAGGAGAAATTTATACATGTACATTATAATACAATAAAGCATCTAACATTGATACAATATAAAAGTACCATTATTACTTCCCACTTGTGCTAAACTGCACGTACATGTAGGCCTACATGTTCTATCGCACACGTACACATCACACATATACTCGGTTGATATTTGATCTTAAAATAGCTCTATCATCACTGCCTTTAACATTCACATAATATACAGTACCTGCCGTAGTATCTGTTTAGCAATCAGTGATGGAGAAACTGGGTGTAATATATGAACAGTATATGAAAAGACAGTGTGATATGTACAAATTGTGCATCATATAAGGCAGTGAAGCGTATTGAATACATTGTAATACAGTGTATATACATAAGAAGACTGTGAAGAGGATACAATGTAGTACAATGTATATAATAACTCAGAGAAGTGTGTACAATGTAATACATGGAATATAATAACATCATGAAGAGTATACAATGTAATACAAAGTATATTAAGGCAGTGAAAAAAATATCTACAATATGCATAGATCCTGGTCAACATAATTAGCCATTCGTCGCAGATGATATGATTGGAACAAATGGTGTTCTGTCATCCTATTACGCTTGGCAGTGTAGCTTCACGTCATTCCGTAACCGGAGAGACTCGATGAAAAACAAGTGATCAGATTTAAACAAGTGCCCTCGGGGTTCATTTTATTTTGCCTTGATTGAAACTTGTTTGATTCAAAGATTGAGACTCATGTACATGTGTACATGTAGACTCATAACTTTATATTGTGGAAACACAACTTGCCTGGTCTTAAATGTTCATAAAAGGTTGTAATTTTTTAATGTACATACAGTTGTAATTTTTAATGTACATACAGTTTGTACATTGTAGGTCGAACGTAGAGCTATATTAAATAACTACCCGGTAGAACGCTGATTCGATGTACAAATTGATGCCTGCTGGGCGCATCCATGTTTGTGCGTAAACCTATGGAAAACTTGAAATTTGTACGGCTTTTGTACGGCTGTTTGCATATCTGCGTTTGTATTATAATACAGGTGCGTTATCGAGGCCGATACGCCCAAAACCGAAACGCGCAATCAGTAAATGAGCGTTTCATTTTGCTCTGTGCAAACAATGCAAACGTATGCATGTATCCGGATGATTTTTGCCATGACGTTTTTTGAACCGTCATGATGTGCTTAAGTTGTTTGCGTACGTTCTACTTGCGCATTGCATTTAGAGTACACTTTCAAAATTCACTCCATCTAATTTCATTATGTTCAACAAACACGCGACATGAATTCAAAATATCTGCGCGCAGGAAGGATTCAAAGTATCTCCACACATAAGAATGAGAAGTTAGCGCTCTAGTAATTTAATATAGCGCTATGAACTCCAAGAGAATGAACTCCAACAATAGCAGCACCTTTAGAAGCTTTATATAACTATATGGATGGTGGAATAGAATCAGCTTGATACTCTTTGAATTTGAGCAGCTTGTTTAAAGTTTTCATTTCAAATTTGCCATTTATTACCCAAACTTCCCAAAATCAGTCCTTCTGATTTGAGGCGTGCGATCGCACCCCCACGCCATCGCACGCCTAAAAGCTTCCCGAGAAGTATGAATAATTGCACGCCTGAATTCCCTAGACCACAGAATCACACACCTGGCAAATCACACAACTAGAAAAATCACACGCCTGGAAAAATCCAGGTGTGCCTTTTCCACACGCCTGTGATTTTCAAATCAGAAGGACTGCAAAATATGTCAAAATCTCAATCCTCACCCACTTTTGTGCTTTTGGCTTGCAACAACACACATGTTGTGTTAGATCTTTTGTGAATTCAGAAAGATTCAGGAAATTTTGGGGTTTTTTTTAGTTGGTATCTGAGAAATGGGGGGGGGGGGTGTCACAAAGCATAGTGAACTGAAATGTAAATTTGCCACTACGTATAAGTATTGAAACCCATTGGCGTGGGGGATGCTATTTTAAAACTGTATTAAACTCACTGGGATTCTGTACCAAGCATGAAATGCATGGACCAACACTGAAGTAGCGAAGACAGATCAAAAAGATCACAAGTTCATATGCATATTGTTACACTTCCTGTTTTCCGCAGTTAAATACTTACGGGAGGTGACGCCCTACTTCCGTCGAAGCACCGTCATCGGGGAAGTGGGCTGGGACACGCCTTCCCCCTACGTCATCAAGGAACCGGGCGCCAACCCCCGAGCCACCCGTAACAACTTCACGGAGATGCGAACCATCCCGCTCAAGCTGTGCTACGTGACGTCCAACCTGACCGTCAACGACCCGGAGCACCGGACCATCGAGTTGCACTCGCCGGACAGCCGAAGCTCGTGCATTCTGCGCTGCAAGGACGCCACCAGCGCCAGTGAATGGTTCAGCGCCTTGCAAGTAAGAATGTTGTTCAAGATTAGACATGGATTTTTTTCCTCCTGGACCCAATTTCATGGCTGTGCTAACCACAGAATTTGACGCTTACGCTCACCATTTTGTGTTAACCGCGCTAGCAGAAACATTCCGTGCTAATTACCCTGTAAGCACAGAATTCTTAGTTACGGGATGTACGCATGCGCAGAAGCAAAAACTCCTCGCTAACCTGCGAATCATGCTAACTGTAAGCACAGCATTTTCTGCTACAGTAAGCAGGGAATTTTCACTAACGGTAAGCAGCGCCATGAAATTGGGCCCTGGCAAGCGCAGTCAAGCCACTGCGCCAATAGGGGGCGCTATCAATGAGATGAATCAACCCAGTCTTGGCTATACTGGCACTGAGACCCGAGTTCAGGGGTGAACTATAGGTAACCACAGTTCGACTAACTTCGCTCGAACGACGGATAGTTGGACTACTCTAGTCGACTATTTGGAACCAGAGCGTGGGGCCATTGCTGGTAACCAATATCTGCGGGCATCATAAAGCACAACGGGAGCCAGGACTGTTGACCATTGTTTGACTAGAGGCCTTTGCGCGTTGCTATTACTGCGCAGGGTAAGATACTGTACGTCACAAATCAACTCCAACGGTTCTCGCCCGAATTTGCTATCACTTGTCAGGGATTGGCCAGCCTGTGTTAGTCCATTACAAGTGTTGGTCACGAGTCTTGTCACAAGTAAATCACAAGTCAATTCACAAGCAACATGGGATGAAAAAATAACAAAGGAATGTCTTTTGTCAAACAGTTCATTTGAATATCTTATGACTTGAGTCGGGATGGGATGACAAACTTACTACACTGCTCTTAATACTCTGTAAATTTATTTTTAAGTTGAACAAAGAAATTGACTGGAGCAGGGTTTGAACCTGCGACCTCCGGATTGCCGTTCCGGTGCTCTACCAACTGAGCTATCCAACCCTATGTTGGCGGTTCCCCAGTTTGTCATTTCTTTGGTTAAGGGCGCTTTACATGAACATATGCCACTAGCCAGGTATCACACCTTAAGTCACGATGCTAGCAACATTAGCAATGCTGCAAACCTGGGAAATAGCAAATGGGGATCACTCAGAGAGCGTTGTAAATTAAAGGGAATATACAACATTTGCAAACATTGGAAAACAAAACTACCAAATTTTTACGAAATATCTTACTAGGATGTTAGTACATGAAAGTCTGAAGCATCCTGTAAAATTATGGCACCTGGTGTGAAGTCATTTCCAAGAAAAGTGGTATTTTGTATAAATTTCCAACAGTGGTCGGCCGACCACCGTTGGAAAAACCTAACTATTTTTCAACTACTGCTCCAAATTACCCTTTTTTCAGTCCAAATTTTGTTTGCTATTGGTTCCATGTTCATGAACGGGTGCAGACCAGCTAGATTGGTTTCCTTATATACCTTACAATTTTCCGGCATCTATAAATTGATGCATTTTATCTTTAGTGGAGTCAGGGAACCAGACTACTCCACCATTTGTGTTTTTCTTGGTTTTCCAGCATTTTCGAACACAAAACTTCAAGCACATCAGTGGAACAATATTTGATCTATCATAGTAACCCCTCAAATAGTTCATTTCTGAGAATTACAGCAAAAACCAATGATGTACATTCCCTTTAAACAATGATTTTCCTTTTGTTTCTTGCAGGCCAACGTGTCGCTACTGACCATCCAGGCCATCGCCGAGGCCAACGATATCCTACGGGCCATGCCAGGCAGCCGGGAGATCAAGCACATGGGCTGGGTCTGTGAGCAGGTACTAGTCAAAGAAATGGTAAATATGACAAGCGCAGTGATGGAACCGCGCTCTGTTTGCGTATTGACACCCACAACTGTGTGCACGCTGACTGGGCAGTGGACGGGTCGCTAGACCTTAATTGGTGGATCGCAAATCGTGAGAATATATAGACCAATGTATCAGAAAAAAATGTATCAAACCTCATCAACTGGGTTCAATATTTGCACTAGTTTGCATCAGTTACAGACTTAAAGGGAAGATGCAACATTTGCAAACATCACAAAATGAAATGATAATATTATCACAAAACACCTTACTGGATTGTTAGAGAATGACAGTCTAAAGCATCCTGAAAATCGTGGCTCCTGGTGTGCTTTCATTTTCAAGAAAACTGGTATTTTTCCAACGCTGGTCGGACGACCAGCATTGGAGAAACTGGGTTTTTTTCTCAAAAGCTGCTCCTCCATTTTATTAATTAGTTATTCTGCATTATTTTGCAATTGATATTACACAACTTTGAAGGGGTACAAGCCTGCTACACTGTTCTCTGACCTTACAATTCCCCTAAGGCTATAAAGTCTCCGTTTCATCTAAAGCTGGGTCAGGGAACCAGACTACAAGAACATAAATGGTTTTCTTGGTTTTTCCAGCAACTACAAGCCCAAAACGTGAAACAAGTCATTTAACAATATTTGCTAAATTAACATACTCCTCCAAATCCATTTATTTCTGAAAATTGCAGCAAAAACAAATGTTGTACATTCCCTTTAAAAACAGAGATGAAACATTTTAAGTAAAGCTGGTGGGTGTCAACGCACAGTAAGCAAATAATAATAAATTTCATTCCTCTTTGAACACACTGGCTATACTTGCTAAGAAATTTGCTGAAACTGTCAAGTAATTTCCAGTGCTGGGCAGTGCCTCATTCTTTACAAAGTTTCTAACATCAAGCAAACAATGCCTAGCTCTACAGTCTTAAATTTATTCAAATGCAGAACTCTCAGATTTGGAGGAATGAGTTGAACTCATGCATTTATGTCAAGAGTTTATGAGTAAATGTGAGAGACTGGAGACTGGAATATACCAAGCTGTCCTTTGCTTTCTCAGTTATTTAACAGAAGTTTCAAAAATATGGATAAACTGTTACCCTGATATTATTTTCATGTCACTACCCCTACCAACCTTTTCTGCACACAAACAATGCAACTCTAGTTGCATCGCTAATTGCATGTATTTTCAAGTGACAGGCAAGACTTCTATAATAAAGCGCAGAGAATGACTCTTTTAACTGATTGGTCCTTGTACTGTCCCAAACTGCTCTGCCTGTTACTCCCTATATAGCCCAAAACTGCCCCATCACTCTATAGTTGTATGAATTCATCAGCGATTAAATACAGTGTAATACAATGTACTACAGATGCTAATGGTTTCATCATCAAATCACCAAATTTCTCTGCAGAGCAACACAGAATCTGGTGGCTCAGCGTGGAAGCCGGTCTTCGTCGCCATCACAGACAAAGACATATTGATGTACGACAGCGTTCCCTTCACCAGAGAGGAGTGGGGGAAGGCGTTTTTGGTCCACGGACTTCTCGCAACGAGGTACAGAAACGAAAAAGTTGAGAATCATAAAAATGAAAATGTGCTCTTTCATGTGCATGGATAAGCTAGCTCTAAATGTATAGTTAGAACTTAAATAATCCACAAACGGCATCTGACTGATCCACAAACGGCATCTGACTGATCCACAAACGGCATCTGACTGATCCACAAACGGCATCTGACTGATCCACAAACGGCATCTGACGATAATCCATAAATGCCATTTGACTGATCCACAAACGGCATCTGACTGATCCACAAACGGCATCTGACTGATCCACAAACGGCATCTGACTGATCCACAAACGGCATCTGACTGATCCACAAACGGCATCTGACTGATCCACAAACGGCATCTGACTGATCCACAAACGGCATCTGACTGATCCACAAACGGCATCTGACTGATCCACAAACGGCATCTGACTGATCCACAAATGGTATCTGACTGACGATGATCCACAAACGGAAATTGGAAAGCTCAGTTGGTAGAGCACCGGAACTGCAATCCGGACATCGCAGGTTCAAACCCCGCTCCAGTCAATTTCTTCGTTCAACTTTGAAAAAAAATTAAGTTAGAATTCATTAGATCATTAATGAATCCTCCTAGATGCAAACATACACTCTGTACAAAGTTGTCCTTTCAGTCAAAATCAGTCAAGTGACTGCTTTCGACAGTTAAGAGCTCTCAGCCTACAGAAAGCAGGATTGACTGGCTGTGACTGTTTATGTAACTTGACACAGCTATGGTTTGACTGTTGGTGATTGATAAGCCAGCTGTGCCAACCACTTGCCTGCTTTTGTCTGTTGACTGAATCTGACTACTAGCAGTGCTTGCTTGACATACGATCTGACTGTTGGTGACTAGCCTGTGTAAAAGGCACAGCAGGGGAGAGGATTTAATTTTTTTTGACTGTCTGTGACTGTTCAAACAGCAGGAGGGTTAATAATATAAAAGTAAAAGCATTGCTAGGATTACTAACATGACAACCCTCTTTGCGATCTTGCCAAAATCATCTTCCCCAGCTTTCAGAACCGAAAGAGTCTTATTTTCATTAGGGACATAGAGTTGCGGTCACACAGCATTGCGAAGATTAAAAATTTCTCCCCAACGGGGCGTAGAGGGACAGGTTTAGTTCCCTCGTTCCTCTCCGATTGATTAGCGAAGAAAGCGTGCGGTGATGATTGGATAAGGCCAGATGCGTGTGTTAATTATTTTTATTATTTCATCTATCCCTGAAGCGTTTTCAGAATGTAGTGAAGCATATTGCATTTTTCTGCAATGCCTAAGCTTCAAGGGGAGGTTGGAATTACAATTTTTGGAGGTGTGTCTTGAACAACCATTAAAAACATTTTAATGTTTTTTTGCAATTTTTATCAGTCTTTACACTTTTTATCAGTTTTTACATTAAGAGTACAACTTCTTTGTAACATTTACACATTTATACCTTAAAATGAATCCAATCCTACTTCGGAGAGCGCATTTAATGAAATTTGACATCAGTTATAGGGTTTTCCTGAAAATCATCCTTGAATAATGAAAGATTGAGTGCTCAGTATGGTTGGGTGTAGCCCCATAAATGTGGCCTATTTACTGGACTGCCTCCGTAAACATAGGCCACACATCCACATGTACAAAAACGTGTCGACTTTGCCAAATTTTGATTTTCACATTTAGGCTTACTTTGTAGGTTTTTTTTGCTTTAGAAGCATTCTCACCCTCTATATAGGCTAATCAGAAAGTGCTGCCTTTTTCAGATGTCCATTTTTCGTGAAATTTCCAGATACATTTGCACACGTTTGCGTATCAAAATTTCAACATGAAATTTCACAAAAATTAGACATCTGAAAAAGGCAGCACTTTCTGATTAGCCTATATAGAGGGTGAGAATGCTTCTAAAGCAAAAAAAAACTTCAAAGTAAGCCTAAATGTGAAAATCAAAATTTGGCAAAGTCGACACGTTTTTGTACATGTGGATGTGTGGCCTATGTTTACGGAGGCAGTCCAGTAAATAGGCCACATTTATGGGGCTAGGTTGGGTGCTACTGTCAAAATTGTATCTCTGAAACAGAGAAAATCTCTTGAGAACATACTGTACACTTCTGAAAAGAAAAGAATCTTCTTCGCATTTCTGGATGGAGTTCTAGTCATTGGAGTACTGAGTGTCCTAATTTAGCTTATCCATGGCCAGCTGAACGGCAAACGACGATTGACTGGTTTACAATAGCCGTATCGTCCTTCTCGGTTGAATAAAGGGGTTGAAATGGATACCCTCAATGCAGATTGTTCTGTATGCGGAACCTTTGGGGGCTTGTCTATTGCTGTTGAAACGTGATCCGTTTGAATCAATGGGTTCTTATCTTTCCAACGGAACAAATCAGAGTCTAATAAATAAGTTAGTTTGAAACAAAAAGTAGAAAGCAGTAGTCCTTTGAAGTTTAAAGTGGGCTTTGTAGTGTAACTGCTTATCAGGATATTTTGGGGTTGGAGGTATTTTTTCTTGAAAACCTATCAAAACGTTATAGTCAATTGGAAGGAATACAACAGTTTGAAAATGGAAGACAATTGACAAGTAATGAAAAATACATGTAACGATAAAAAATTATCGTTGATGCTATTGCACTGTATTCTAGACTTTCTGCAGGACCTCGATCAGGATTTAGCACCAACTACATGTCACATAATCACAGTGACTTTCTTAAATTTGCACGTACTAAAGGGAAAATACAACATTTGCAAACATCAAAAAATAAAACTACCAAATCATTTTGAAATACCTTGCTGGACTGTTAGTGAATGACAGTGTAAAGCATCCTGTAAAATCATGGCACCTGGTATACTGTCATTTTCAAGAAAAGTGGTATTTTTGTATTAATTTCCAACGCTGGTCGGCCGACCAGCGTTGGAAAAAAACTGGCTTTTTTTCAAATACTGGCCCCAGTTGACCATCACACTTGTTTACAACCAATTACACACCTATGAACGGGTACAAGCCAGCTAGACTGGTTCCCTGACCTTACAATTCCCCAATGTATTTAAACTGCTCTGTTTCTTCTTATATGGAGTCAGGGAACCAGACTACAGGAAAATGATTGTTTTTCTTGGTTTTTATAGCATTTTCGAACCCAAAACCTCAAAAAAGTCAGTGTAACTGTATTTGCTATATATTTCCAACCCCCCAATTCCATCCATTTCTGAAAATTACAGCAAAAGCAAATGATGTATTTTCCCTTTAATTGAGTATTGCCTAGGGACGTGCAATGAAAAATGGTTCCACATGGGCACTCTGACAGTGACAAAACAGACACGTAAATGAGTCGTCACATCTGATTGGATCATAAATTAAGTGTGCGAGGGTTTGCTGTTATCTGTCAACCTGGACACAGATGTATCACAAGAGGAGAGTGATTTGTCAAACGCTGACAGGAACGGGTAAACTGAGATAATTATTGCACGGGACTCAAAATCAGGTGATAACTTTGAGAGATGACTTTGTAATCTTTCATTTTTGGGACAGATGTTCAGGAAAATGATTTGACTGTCCTGTTCTCCAGGGGGAGAAATTCTAGGCTTCATCCTAAGTGTGACTTTGTCTTGTAATTACCTCCGCCAAGGAGGTTATGTTTTCATCGGATTTAGTTAGTTTGTTGGTTGGTTGGTTTGTCTGTTAAAGGGAATATACATCATTTGCTTTTGCTGTAATTTTTAGAAATGGATGGAATTGGGGGGTTGGAAATATATAGCAAATATAGTTACACTGACTTTTTTGAGGTTTTGGGTTCGAAAATGCTATAAAAACCAAGAAAAACAATCATTTTCCTGTAGTCTGGTTCCCTGACTCCATATAATAAGAAACAGAGCAGTTTACATACATTGGGGAATTGTAAGGTCAGGGAACCAGTCTAGCTGGCTTGTACCCGTTCATAGGTGTGTAATTGATTGCAAACAAGTGCGATGGTCAACTGGGGCCAGTATTTGAAAAAAAGCCAGTTTTTTCCAACGCTGATCGGCCGATCAGCGTTGGAAATTGATACAAAAATACCACTTTTCTTGAAAATGACAGTATACCAGGTGCCATGATTTTACAGGATGCTTTACACTGTCATTCACTAACAGTCCAGCAAGGTATTTCAAAATGATTTGGTAGTTTTATTTTTTGATGTTTGCAAATGTTGTATTTTCCCTTTAACAAGATAACACACAAAAAACCAGAAAAGTTATGGACGGATTTACATGAAATTTTTGTTAGGGGTTGTCCTTGGTACAAGTACAAATCGATTAGATTTTGGAAGTGTTACCGGATCTGGGTCTGGATGCAGGATTTTTTGAAGGAATCTTCACCTTTTATGAGATTATTTCTTTTGGGTGTACTGACAATATGGCGAGGAATTGTTTAGCCTTGGCGGAGTGCTTTCTTGTACATGTGTCTATGGAACAGGCTGTAGCCAGTCTAAACCCATGCAAATTAGTTGAACTTGCGAACATGAGAAACACGATTCAGTTTTGAAAGCAGTATTAATGTGAAGAGGAAGGTAGAAAACTGAATTGACTGAAAATGGAGAAATTTTTTTTTATAGAAATCAGCAAAATGTAGTCACCAAATGTCTAATATCTGGATGGCTCTAAGCGATTCTCCTAAAAAATTACGTCAAACTTCTATCAACCCTAACCCCATTAAGGTTGTGTGTAGTCACTGTAGTCTATTCAACTGAATACCCCCCCCCCCCCCAAAAAAGTTCAAGTATAGCTTGCTGAAAAAAAATCAACGGCTAGGTTTTTTTTTTTTTTTAGTGCCACAAAACAAACGTTCTTGGATCGCCTGCAAAAATAAAGACAATGTTTATGTTTGTGCGTTCCGGAAACAAACTCCCCCGAAGGCTGAGGTTGTTTGATAATCCTATGCAATGACATCATTTGTCATATGTCTGTCAAATTTGTTTATAGTTTTGTTCACAGCTATGCCAGCTGTCAAAGTAGATGTTGCTTGGGTGCTTTAAACTTTTAAAGCTCTGTAAAAGGAAGAAGAATATTTCAAAAGTTCACTATTTTTGTGGAAATAGATAATTTTTGGATTAACATATCGCCCTGTGTGGTAGCGATATCCGAAACATGGTTGAAAGATGTTCAAGATCCCTTGGTTCAAATGAAATATTACCCACTTGAAGGTATATGTAGATATATGTCAGTTTCTTATGTCGTTGATTGCTTGTTGTATTTTTTTTTATAATGTTCCTTTCATCAGAGGAAACAAATGTTTAGAATAATTTTGAAATTGATGGATTTCAAAACATTTTGAAATAATTAAAAATGATTTTCTTAAGAACAAGTCAGTAAATGTTCTGAGATGATTGAGTTTTCTTGCCTTCACTGTTGATGCTAACGAGTTGAAATCTGGTGTTGTTCACTCTGTGTTATGCAGGCTTGACTTTAATATGCCAAACTCAGCCCAATTTCATTAAGGATGCTCTTCAGATAAAAAAGTCTTTCAGATTAGTCATATAGACATGAAATGCGGCACTTACAGCGAGCATACGTGTGGTCTAATGGTGGAGCACAGGATTCATGATCGCGAGGTTGTGGGTTCGAGCCCCGCTGTGGCCATGCGTGTTGTGCCCTTGAGTAAGGCGCTTTACCTCAATAACTCCTCTCAACCAAGGTGTTAAATGGGTACCGGCATTATTCAATGCTGGGAAGGTAACAGACTCGCTGTGGAGGAGGTGTGGCGATCCCCCCTACAACAGCATATGAGTCTGGCCCAATCGTTAACCATAGAGAGATGTGCACTCCGTTCCTGTTAACACAGGTTCGTCCACTTTTACAGAGAGCATACAGTTCAGGGTGCTTCAAGTTTTTCATATTTTTTCAGCAATCACAAATCCTTGGAGTCTTGTACAGAATATGCTTGGTTACAAGCAAACTAAGCAATCTTTTCTGTTGAAGTAGGTAATTGTAAAAAAAAAAAAAAAAAAAAAAAATGAAGGCTTTATAAATTGTAACAGGGCAACAAATAGCAGTATCAAATTTGAATGAACCACTTGTGGAGAACACAGATATTTGTTTGAATAGCTGTTCATTCTTTATGAAAATTGGATTTGATTTGTGTCCCGATTCCAGACTCTTGTACTCAGGGAGCCCTAAAGGCCTTGGCCCGCGTCACCAGGTAGAACTGACGTTCGGTACGCGGACGGGGACCCGCAACGGCATCGAGGCCCATCTCTTCAGGGTGGACACGAGGCGAGACCTGGGGGCCTGGACGCGCCACCTCGTGCAGGGATCCCACAATGCAGCAGTGCTGGTCAAGGAAATCGTGTGTGGTAAGTAAAAGGCTACTTCTTGTTTTCGGGGAGGGGTGTTCAAGGGGTAGTTCGTGGGAGGGCCGCGGTCCAGCAGGACTTCTCTTGTCACTTAAAACAAACATTTAAACTTGCTGAATGGTAGATAAAACTGTGCCTTGATAAATACTTATTCATAAACAAACACAATCTTTCCGCTCCTAATTGTGCAGCATCATACCTATACATTTAGTCAGTCTTTGATGGTGGCGTTTCGAGTTTGTCGCAAGTTCTCACAAGTCCATCCCAAGTCCTTCAATCTCAAGTCAAGTCGCAAGCTATTCAAATGCACTGTGACAGAAGTCACAGAAGCATTCCTTTGTCTTTGTTCTGCCCCTGTTACTTGTGACTGGACTTGTGGTTTTCTTTTTGACCGGTCTCATGATCAAGTGTTGTAGTCGAGTCCATCACAAGTCAGGCCACAGGAAAATCACAAGTCCATTCACAAGTCCAGTCACAAGTAACAGTGGATGAACAATAACAAAGAAATGCCTTTTGTTTAAGCTCGTTGGAATGGCTTGTGAGTTGACTTGGGACCGGAGGACTTGTTATGGAAAGGAAAGGACTTGCAAGCTTGCAGGAAGGCTTGTTGCAGGTTTGCACGGTTCCAAATATGTAAATTCAGGTAAGTTTGCCAGCGAGCTTTCAGCAAGCTTGCCGCAAGCTCCCAGACAAGCTTGCCGCAAGCTCCCAGACAAGCTTGCCGCAAGCTCCCAGACAAGCTTGCCGCAAGCTCCCAGACAAGCTTGCCGCAAGCTCCCAGACAAGCTTGCCGCAAGCTCACAGACAAGCTTGCCGCAAGCTCCCAGAAAAGCTTGCCGCAAGCTCCCAGAAAAGCTTGCCGCAAGCTCCCAGACAAGCTTGCCGCAAGCTCCCAGACAAGCTTGCCGCAAGCTCACAGACAAGCTTGCCGCAAGCTCACAGACAAGCTTGCCGCAAGCTCACAGACAAGCTTGCCGCAAGCTCACAGACAAGCTTGCCGCAAGCTCACAGACAAGCTTGCCGCAAGCTTCCAGACAAGCTTGCCGCAAGCTCACAGACAAGCTTGCCGCAAGCTCACAGACAAGCTTGCCGTAAGCTCACAGACAAGCTTGCCGCAAGCTTGCACACTCCAAGTGTGTAAATTTGGGCAGGCAGGCAAGCTTGTAGCAAGCTTGCAGGCTTGTACAAGCTTGCCGCAGGCTTGCAAGTACATGCACAAGCTTACCACAAGCTTGCAAGAACATGTGCAAGCAACATGTGCAAGCTTGCCTCAACATGTGCAAGCTTGCCTCATACCTGTGCAAGCGTTACAAGCCTGCAAGATTATTTGCTTGCAGCTAGACTGCATGCAAAAGTTCCAACTCACGCAAGCTTATTAAGCTTGCTGCAATCTAGTTACCAGCTTAATACAAGTTAGCGGCAAGCTTACTTTTCTGTCAGGATGGACTCTTTAATGAGTCCTTACAAAATCTGGATTTTACTAAAACTCCTTTTGCTTTTTTTTTTTTTTTACCACAACTCGGCAGCTGTGACGTGGCAAGGCAAAGAGGCCAAACTCACCATCCACTACGAGAATGGATTCACGCTTACCAGCAACCCACAGGAGGGCCAGAACAGCAGTAGTAAAAGCGAGGTCTACTGGGTCTACCCTTACGAGAAACTCCGGTATTCGTCCGACGACGGCAAGAGACTTATGTGGCTCGATTTCGGGGCCGGAGAAGGAGAATTTGTAAGTGTGGTTCACATCCAGTCAGAGTTTTTTTTTTGCCATAATTGGCGCTAAATTTCACAGTACTGCTCAAGAAATGTTTCTTTGCTTTGCACTTAGCATGTCTCACAGATTCTTCATTTCACAGTGCTCAAAGTGATTAGCGAGGAAAACGTAGCCCCGCAGCATCATCCTTGTGCTTAAGCAACGTCTTATACCATTCAAAACGGGGGCAATCCTTCAGAGAGAGAGCACCACAGTTGTAATAAAGAAGTAATCCTGTACTAAGTTGGAACAGGGGACATTTTCATCAGCAAAATTTGCGTCAACAAACCAAGGTTAAAGACGCAAATGCAGTTGCGCTGAGTACTTTGAATGAGTAGGAATATACAAGTATTTGGACGCATCACTGATATGGAAGAAATGCACAAATATTGTCAAGAAGATTCAGACTCCAGTCCATTCTGATTTTCTTTGTGACTTTCTTGTAAATTTTCAGCACACCTAGCTCTTTCACCCAATTCTCAAATTCTTCCTCTAAAGCCAATAGCATACCTACGTTCGGACAACTCTGTTGAGTTTCTTAACTTTAATTCTTACTTTTCAAGCTTATATTTGGTATATATGTTTTCCCACTTCGGAAAAGGACCAGCACCCGATTTCACGAAGCGCTGCGATGCGTCGTAACTCGAGTTACGACGTGTAACACATCGCAACTTGCGACGCGTCGTACCGGTATCTTCCATTTCACGAAAGTTGCGATGTGTTGAACGCGTCGTAAGTTCCTTGACAACGGCTTAAAACACGTCGCAAGTTACAACGTGTCTAGTGGTCATCGCAAAATAAGAAGAGTCCCTTTCTCAGCCAGTTTTGGGCCATAAACATTACATTAACGAGATTATAATACCAAGGCAACGTGTGTAAAGTTGTAAATAGTAAACTCATTGAATAATCATGAATTAGACTGGAGTATTGCAATTGAAATTTCAAAGTAGCTATACAGTCCACTGAGAGCTTGTTTTCCTTCAAAATTGCATCGCACGACCGCCATTTTGTTTTACATTTTAACAAATTTTGAGCGGAGATCCGACGACTCTTTGTTGAATATCAGATGACTATTTACTGTACGTTGACTTAATACATAAAACAGTCACCGAGTTGTGCTATAAATACACCTACGACGCGTCGCACTTACGACTTGTTTCGTGAAATGGATCGCAGGACGCGTCGCAGCTGCGACGCATCGTAGGGATACGATGCGTCGCAGCGCTGCGATGCATCGTAAGTTACGATGAGTTTTGTGAAATCGGGTGCAGGCTACAACACACTGACAGTCACTGCCACCATTTTTGTGAATCAAAAGTTCCATACTTTCTGAGAGTGCACCTTCAATATGCATTTTTGTAACTCTTTTCTTGCTCCTTTTTTTCACCACTTTCAGGAATTGGACCTTCACACTTGCCCCAAGCCCATCGTTTTTATCATCCACACCTTCCTCAGTGCCAAAGTCACACGGATGGGACTCTTTGCATGATGGGATACACGCCCTGCATTCTGGGATATATGCCTTGGTGTCGGAGATTTGCAAGGGATTGCGGGTCATGCCCCTCGGGTCAAAGGGCAAGGGTCATTTGCACCAGTACTGGTGGGAAGGAGCTCAGATTCACTGGATAACGGAAGGCAGCATTTATTATGGTTGTACGCGCAGTTGTTCTTTCGCGGGTTGTGAGCACGCCCCATAGATTCCGCGTCGCAATGCATTGTGGGATAGTCACACTGCGTAGCGGGATCCCCTCTCTGAACCCTGACTTAATCGTGGTACGCCAAAAGAAAAAATCACCGTTTGAAGATTAATCTGATCGGAAAAAAAAGTGAAGACTGCAAGCATGAAGAAAGTTAGTTATTGGGTGTAGCCCTGTATTCCAGATATAACATTCTGAACCACAGCATCTACCTAACAGTGTAGGTAGCATTTGTAAGTTACACTCACAATACCAGAATCACTTGTATTTAAATAGCCCCAAACCAGACCTTGTACAGCATTTTTTTTTTTTATTATCTGGCTGGTTTAAAGTTGGTAGTCGATTGAATTGTAACTGCTTGGTCAATAGTGTTCGCAAAGTATTTTTCCAACTCAAAACAAGTTGGTGATCCAGTGATGGACCTAGGGGGATGCGAAGGGTGCACCCGATCCCCCTCTTCCCAGCAGTGATCGAAATGTTCTCAAGTAAGGCCATTTGTCACTTGAGAGAGCACTTCTGCCTGCCCCCCCCCCCCCCCCCCCCGGCACCCCCCCCGCCCCCCACTAGTAGTAGGAACCGCCCTTGTGATCAACTCAGAAATACCAGTAAAAAAATCGACCAATGCATGTATTAGAGTTGTTGCATGTCGGGATAATAAGATAATAATGACGTTTTGGATAGAATTTTGGTTTTGGCAAAGTGCACGCGTGGCTTTTTTTAACATTACGTGAAAAGGCTCTTAAAGAACCAATAGAAATTGTCCTACATTGTTAGGCCCTTGTGGATTGAACGCCTCTAATTCGCCTTGTTTCTCTCTACTGTGAAGTATGAACTAAAGTCAAAACTGAATCAAAGTCTTGCCACATTTTGATACATTTTTCTTATTGCTTCATACGTTTGCTGTCAAAGTCTCATTCTGTACCCTCCTGGGAATTTTGTTATTTTAAACTAAAAAGTTGAAAATTGGAATTGGCTCGTTGAGATAGTTACCCAATCAAAAGTTAGGAAAGATCTATGCAAATTAGGCATTGCTGTGTGTTACTATTGGCTGTGCATGACTAATTTAAATAACTTTCCTTTTGTTGGTTCGTTTCCAAATGGATGAATTTATTTATGCTGAGATTACTCGGCAAATAAAATTGTGCCCCTTTAAAAAAAGTGTCTTCAACAAAGAGTTTGAACCCAGAGCATTTTTCTGACCAAATTCAACATTAATTTTTTTCCAGCTCAGGTGCATGTGAATTATGAATAAACATTATGCAAATGAGGGCATTGGATGTTCACATTGGCTAAAAATACAAAGCTTATTTAAATACTTGATAGTTTGATGTTAATTGGGGCACAAGACTCAAAATGTGAATTACAAGTTATCAAACCTTTGGCTACCTCAACTGATAACTTTAAACACATTTTTTTTTGGGTACATATTACATTTCATTGTACCTTAATTTAGCGCTTTTAATACACACCATCAGTATTTTCTGATGTAACATTTTGAAAGGGGACCATTCAAAATTGAGTTTGGAAGAGCAGTTTGGTTATATTTGTATTTACCAAAATTTTACGAGGCATTTATGTTAGCACATGTGAGTTTAGGCGTAAATCCTCCCAAAACCACCCAAACCTCACAAAGTTTTTAAATATTTGAATGGATTGGATTTAGGATCAAAGGGTTGTGGACATCGCTAGAGAGGGTGGGGGTCCGACCCTCCCCCCCCCCCCCCCATTGTTCTGCAAAATCATTGTCTTGTCGGCAAAATCGTGTGTCCAACGGCAAATGTGCTGCAACAAATAACACCATCTATTGTCTGGCAGGGTTAAAATATTTCACTTAAAACTTGTGCAGCACTGTCGTCCAATGGTAATGGCGTTCGACTCACGCCGTGGTACGTGGGTTCGAACCTTGACAGGGAACATGCTGCTAGTGTCTTGGGCAAGACACTTTACTACAGTGGCCTCTCTCCACCCAGGAGTATAAATGGGTACCTGTGAGGGAGCTGGTCTCGAACTTCTGCAAAAACTGGTCTCATTGCCTGATGCACAGGGGTAATATTTGTGAAGTGCTTTGAGACCTTTGGTATAAAGTGCTTTGTAAGCACAATATTATTTTTATTATTAAAACAGCGCTCGTATTGGTCAGATGATGTTCCCCTTCAAATTGGTCACATCTCCCCCCCCCCCTTCAAATTGGTTCAGTGATGCTGATTTGGGGTACAATAAGGGTTTTTTGAGCCAAAACCCACCCAGAAGTTGCATAAATTATTGCTTAAGTTAATTCTGAATGGCCCTCTTCTTCAATAGAAAGTCTTTTATAATTTGAATGGGTAAATGATAAAAAAAACTATTCTACCTTGTTTGTTTTTGGTTCAAGCTGTACTTAAAATGTATGTAAATCACTGTACATTATAATTGTTTATGTATCAACTAAAATATATTCTTATTTTTGAGAACATTATTGGATTTTTATGCCAACCAATAGCCATTCTTTTCATAGTGTTGGATTTTTAGTTTGCTAAACGAGATTATTCAGATTTGAGCGTTGTGTTTTTGAAATCTATTGTATTCTTTAATGCTACGGTATTCAGTGCTAGTCGTGACCGGAGGTGAGCCCAACCGTGCTATTAAAATTTAATATTCTGGTAATATTTAAGTCAGGAGACAATTTCATGTAACCCTGAAGCACAAAATATTTGGCCAAAGGCTTAATCAATTTTGATTGATTGATTAATTTTCTCCCTTTCATGTTGAATTGTCTTCTCCATTTTTTTTTTTAAATTCAAGACGTCGTAATGGACCAAATTCAGCAATTTGATTGTCTATACCCAATGGCCTATGCCAAAACTTTCTCTTTTTTGGGTGAAATATTCACTATGGAAGTGTTATGTAATAGCGAGCGAGGTCACTGGACTTATCCTAGTGACGCATCATGCCACACACTTGACAACTGATCCAGCAATTGATACTGCACGTGTATTCGAAGCGAAAGTAAAACCGTTCGGAAAATTTGTCAATAAATGCTACCTCGCGATGGTCAACTGTTTCACTGCGGACTGAAATCATACAAAGCAAAGTAACTCCGGTGGGTTTTTTTTTCCCGAACGAAACAACACAAAAATGCTCAGAAAATACACAAGTCCGTAGCCAGTGGCCGCCATGTTTGCATCAGCGTGATCCCGTTGCTGTGGCGACTGACCTTGGCAGAATCACTTCAATAGTGAATTGGCACTTATTCCCACACATTCACTATTCGATGACTTTCAGAAATTGGACTTAAAATATTGAGAAACAAATAACTAATTGAAATATTGTTTAGGGACACAAACCCAAATCAAGTGACCAATACAGGGTGGTCCCCCCCCCAAAAAAAGTGGAACGGCATACTTCCACTACCTTGAGACTCGAACCACCTGTACCAAATAGATGGAGAATCCTTAGAAGAATTATGATACCAAAATCTCCCGATTCGTCCATTAGTTTTTGCTGCAGAGCCTATTTTGTGAAGCACACTTCTTTCATGCGGGTAGTATTACATAACAATCCCTCTATCAATTACAATGTAAGTCAAAATTCCCGGGCGCGGTTTAGTAATTCATCGGGACAAAAATTACCCCACCTTGCTTCACAAAATAGGCTCTAGAACAAAAACTACTGGACCGAATCAGGCGATCTTGGTTTCGTTTTTCTTCTAAAAAAGATTCTCCATACATTGGTATGTGGTTTGAGTATCAGGGTAGTGGAAGTATGCCATTCCGGTATTTTGACCACCCTTTATAGTATGCGTTTGAAGTTAAGGATTTCCTTTTGTAAAACTTGATTTGAAGGACTTTTTTGTGGTTTCCTATTGTGCAAACATTTAGTGTGCTTCAATTTAAACCGGTTATATTTGTGTACATAGAATGTATGACGCATGAATTGAGTTATATTTATTAACATAGTCATTGTTAACGTCGTTTTGTACCAGTTTAACCAGCGTTTTCTTTAATGTTTGCAATGTGATGAAAATCTTTTGAAAAAGTGCAGATATTTTATTGTAACTGTGCCGATGACTTTTCTTTGCATTTCTTTCAAAATATTTAATCATACCAGAATCTTTTGTAAAAAAATATCATAGATTATTCACTTATACTCAGTATTTACTACAACAGCAAATATATTCATTTGATGGCTTTCTTCTAAGACTAAAATGAGGCATATATCCACTCACTAAAATGAAAGTAAAACAATTATATTACGTGACTACTCAGAGAAATTTGTGCTGATAGCTATATTTTCCTCGGATCATAAAATGATATAAGAAAAAAAAAATTCCGAAAAAGGGCACAGTTAAATAAACAATGAAATGTTTAATTTTCTATTCAATTCAACTGTAAAATACTTTAAATGAAATCCCTTGCAGAAATGCCACTAACAAGATAATCCTTGTTCTACTCGTCACAAATTTTAAAAAAAATGTTTAAAAACTATTCATAAATACCTGAGACAGTTCACCAATTCCGATTGGTCATGAGACCGTCACATGGGTGGTTTTAAATTGCCGGTAAGACACCGCTGCATTCTGTGCCACATCGCGCAGTCACACCGGGCAATCACGACGCGCGTGAGCCAAATTCCATATAAGGAAATGGTAGCACTACCTTAATGAAGCTCATACCATAGACCTGGCCAGAGGGGTGTTTCACAAAACCTGAAGTAAACTTGTTGAACGAAATCGTTGGAAATTTATGAATTCTTGACTTGTGACTTTGACCGAACAGTATTTGTGAATGGAAATAAATATGTGCTTGGCCGGTATTAAACAAGTACGTTTAATAGTGGCTAGGAGTCCGGATGCGGGTAATGACCGTCGCCTTTGGCTTGGGCCATAATCCTCGTCCAGGGCCAAGCACATCTTTTTTATTCCCTTATTAAGGCGTGGTTTGAAGAAAAAAAAGTCAAAGTTTTGTAGCATATTCAAATGTATGTAGATGTGACAGGGAAAATTGTATAGAGCTGTTTGAATTTGTTTTATTTTGAAATTTTATTTGAATTTGTACGTGACTGAGAAGTTTGGGGTTGTTGGTCTATTTTTAGAAACACCCGTTGAATCCTGTGGATGAACTCCCATTCAATCACATGACAGCAATGCATTGTGGGAAGGGTTTCATTATAGGATATCTCAGCATGCACTGCATCAACTTAAAAAACAAAACATATAAATAAACAAACGGACAAGTTTGGAAGTGTGGAAAACATGGAAAATAGACAGTGCATCGTGACTATGAAACAACACCAAGGAGTTTTTAGCATAGTTCAGGCAGAAAAAAATATATTTTTTATTTGGAAGACATTTTTTACTCTTTCCGTGACAAATCAAATCAAATTGTTAAATGGAACAAACCAATTATAAATCATACTTATTACTAAACCGATAATTCTGTAAATATTCTCATTGTACAATGGGGAGCCAGTAACCATCTTAACATGTTAGCATTTGGTCATTCGAAAGGCATAATTTTACTTTCATTTTTTGCCAACTTAATTTAATATATATTCATATATTGTGATTAACCAAAATTGATAATTGACCATTCTTTCTAATTTTAAGAAAACGTACTAATTTGCAGCCGGAAATTATGAAAAAATACCTGGGTTTTTTTCACATTCAATACATTATGCCCGATTTTGACAGATCTATGGTATGGCTCACACTAAAGTTTGTTTCATTATTCATAACAGCAAAGCCGAATATTTTAACTCCCAAAATGAATACAACTCTTTTCTTCTGTCGTTTATTTGCATGCTGCTGTTTAACATCTGTTTCACATCAATATCTCTGTTTTAATATCTGTTTCTGTTTGTGTGGAATAATTCATTAATTTGATGTGCAAGTTATTTATCCATAATTATAGGTTTAACATTGAAAAATAAAAATATACTGATTGATGATAAAAAGAAGCTATGTATTTGTCATACTAAGTCTCTTCTTGTGTTGGTGGTACTTGGGCTCGGTGGAAAAATCATAGACCATCTAGTGCCCCCCCCCCCCCCCCCCCCCCATGATTATATCCTCTCACTTTACTGTGTTGAAATTCCTTGGATGAAAATCAAGGTTCGTCTTGTCACCAAAGAATAATTTCGAAATATTTTTGATTTTTTTTTTTTGAGTAATGTTTCCTCAGTTAAATCATAGAGCAAGGAACAGAATGGTTACATAATGTTAAAGATTGTATGAGTGGTCTCGTAAAATTAAAAATACATTCAATTTAACCAATATGGAGTCCCCCTAAAAAAATAAAATTATCAAAGACGGGACTGAATGAATATATCTTATTTTGCTGATTCATGCGTGTTTTTCAAACTTCTGTTTTTCTTCCTGATTCCTCTTGCACAATTTCGTACAGTGCATGTTAGTGCTACGTGGGCGTGTTTTTGCGTTTGTCTTGATTACATAACAAAGATGTAAACAAAAGCACGTGGTCACGGCACGTGGTCAGAACACGTGCCTCAATTTGTCCCTGACCCAATCGGATCCGGATAGGTTTTTCCTAAACCTAGGATTTGTCTCCAGCTCTGGTCCCATCTTTGGCTTTGGAAGATATTGGAGTATTATTGCCCAAATCAGCTAAAATTAATCCAACCCTAGACTTTATAACTAACATTTAATGTTTCTGAATTAGAATACGGGACCATTATTTAAGCCGAGTCATGGGCACAGAAAACTTATGCATCCGAAGTGGAAAAGAAAGTCAAGTTTTGAAAACCCCTCAGTGCGTTTGGACCAGTCTAGTTCCCAGACCCGGGCCGTGGCTGTCCGTGCAATTTTCTAATTACTAGCCAGGGACACATGCTATCTTGTATAACAACAAAATTGTTCGTCACGCACGTCACTTACATTCATAATGAACTGATCTAGGCCTAACGAGAAATTATAACAATAAAATTAGACTGCACTGCAGTTTTATTTTAGGACTGGCAAGAATCAGGAAGTAGCAGGGCGAGGTGGAAACTATTGCATTTAAAGAAGCTCGAGCCGAGGTAAGTGTGCCAACTATAGACGTCATGGACGTGTTGTTCCTGAAGTTTAATCCACTTTTGCCAGTGACTGACTGTTCAGCTGTTGTCCGGATTTCGGGCAAGTCTTCACTAACTCAACAGTCATGACAGTCTACCTAAGAATGTAGTAATCCAGACGCCACTTCAGCGCGCTGTGTACAAAGTCTATGCAGAGTCAAGAAATAAGTTTAAGTAGGCCCCTTGGCCTATTTCCTAACAAAATTGGAAATGTTTCTCAGTCTCAGATTCATGTCGGAAAGATTTCCATATACGAAGTTCACTAATTTTCCTCTATTGACTAACACAAGCCCCCAGATAGCAATTTCATGAGCAGTGAGAAAATACAAGCATTTTCTTAGAAAACACTTAGAATTTTTCTGTCCAATCTCATAGGGTTTGTACACAGGGTGTTGAGTGAACTTCGTATATGGAAATCTTTCCTTCATGTCTTTTCAACATTTTTGCAATGAGAATAACTAACCTTTATTGAGATTATGAATGAAGAAAAAAGTGGCGTCAGTTTGCAACATTCTTCCCTTTATTTTATTAAATAAAATGTTCAGCTGTTGTCCGGATTTCGGGCAAGTCTTCACTAACTCAACAGTCATGACAGTCTACCTTGACTGTCATGATTGGGAAAGAATGTAGTAATCCAGACGCCACTTCAGTAAAACTATTGTTCAAAGTAAGTGCGCAAATAATGGTCACACAACCTTGAACACCTTTGAGCAGCACATGACATGCGTGAGGCAGAATGGATGGCACGTTTGTAGAGATCCCGGGTTCGATATCCCCATCGCGCTCATCCAACATTTTCAGGTTTTTATTTTTCGGACATTCGGACATGGTCTGGCGATAGTAGGGTCCAAGCTAATGGTTATATGCGGAGCAACACAATTCTGTCACTGGCCCAAAAACCAACATTTTCCAACAAAAACATCAGATTTCACCCTCAAAACGGTTTTCAAATTACTAGATACGCCACCTGAGGTACAAGTAGACATCGATGATTAAGATAGTTGTACTGGGGTGGATTGCAATAACCGGTCTTAAAGCTGTCTATGCGCATTAGACAGTCTAAAAGCTCTGGCTGTCAGTCAGTCTATAAGTAAGACCATTGCTATAACACAGTTTAAGTAGTAAGACAGTCTTAAAATAGTTAGCCTGGGTTGGGCTGGCTTAAAACGGTCTATAGTTGGGATTTTTGGAATTCACTGGTGTGTTGAATTATTCTTTCCCAAAATATTTTTTCCCAGTTGATGAGTGTTTGATGATTAAATCTTAAAAAAGCAGAACACTGCTTGGAGGGAAAATTCTCTGGGATAGAAGGGATCTTCTGGAAAAATGTAATAACACTGAGTTGTACTGCAAATACAATTTTCTCAACATAAAATTTCGGAATTGACATTTGATTTCCCGTGATATGAATTACACAAACCTAAAAAAAAAAGAAGGTGCAGTCTCTCCAGTATTCGCCCGTTACCATGGAATGTTTGTTTGTGAATCATTACTCTAAGCCGGCTTAGTAAAGACCAGCTTATTGCAATGGGCTAAGTTTGGTGTCTTAACCAAGACCGTCTAAGAACAATAGCCGGCTAAAATTGGACTGGTTTAGCCAGCCGACTGAGACTGCGTTATTGCAATCCGCCCCTGAAGTTTACTTACGATCTGGATGAAAAGTGAAATTTCCCGTTCAATTCCGAGAGCTCCCCTCGCGATCGTGAACACATTTAATTTCCGATTCGTGTTAATGTTTGAACGATGCGATGTGGTCTTCATGCCCAGCGTTCATTCGATGGTCCCCGTATCCCGAGTGCGATTCCGTTACCGAGCGCGCACGATGCGTCGATTATGATAATGAGTAGACTGGATCACGTTTGTAAACACAAGTGCATTTCGAACGATAATAGGGAGTCGGGAACTACGACAGCTTTTATGGGCGGGAGTCGGGGGAACTAGCTTGAACGGGAACGGTAAGACATTAGGTTGGTTTCCTTTCAACCAGATGTTTGAATTAGGCTAAGTAAACAATCCAAAACATAACATTTTCAGGGATTTCAGGACCTAGTGCCCCTTTAAAGGTACAGTCCATCATTTGCAGCTATCCAAAAAGTGACTTGGCTGAAAGATAGTAAGGGGACTAAACTCCCTGTGAAATTCTTCTTTTTGTCATGCTGTTGTTTTGAAGAAATCCACGAAAGAAGGCCTTTCCAACGGTGCGTCTTAAAACGCACCGTGGGAAATTTCTGTTAATTGTTCGTTTTTTTATTTGGCGAAGCGGGCGCAAGCATTGACACGACGCACATGCATGCGCGGTTGCTACAATTCGTCGGTTCAGTGCGCGACATTGCATAGCTGCAATCGGCTTAGTGAGAACGTGTCTCGGACGCTGAATTCAAGCCCAATTAGAAACATGATTCAGCAACTTTTGATTTGAAATCAAGATCCTAGAATGTTGGTTTTCTCGAAATGTACAGCTGAAACTGATCTACAACTTCATCAGGTTAATTGTTCAGCACTCTTCTTTAGATTTTGAGAACTTTTGTTGCTTCACACGAACCAAAGGCACAAATTACAAACGATGGACTATATACCTTTAATGGTAGACCTTATATTGCGTAGACCTTATATTGCGTAGCAGCCTTCTTAGAGGGCAATGCCTTTGATTTGCTGGGATACATATGAGTGAACCTCTTGTGCGTTCATTGTTACTGAATTGAAATAACAACAGATGCCTTCTAAGATGGCCGCTACGCATAAGCTCTATAGGCCAAGAAGTAGGCCAAGAAGTCCATTTTTGTCTTGGAAAAATATGTGCAAGAAACATTCCGTCTCATTACTTTGCAAGAAAAAAAGCAGATTTTCTATTATTTCCTCAAGTAATTTGTCATGTGGTGTTAAAGCCCAAAAAAAAATAATTCTGCTTCCGGTTACCCTACATGAACCTACCCTACTTTGACAGCCCCTACCCTTATTTTTTTATGGAAAAATGAGGGAAAAAAACCCGAAAATAATCAGTTACAACCTTTTACCCTTGACTACACCACGGACCATGGTCCGTGACTAGTGTCTACACGCAGACACCTCCATATGATTGTACACAAAAAAAATTGCAAAAAAAATTTCCTACCTACCTATCCTATATTTTCAAATGCCATGTAATTGGAAGCAGAAGTATTTTTTTGTTTTGGCCAAATATGTGTTGAGATGCATTTTACACTGAACACATGTATGTTCATAATGTAAAATGTATGGTGTACCTATGTGTACCTGTAATAATCTGATTTTATGTACAAAGTATGTACAGTGTATACGCACTTCATTTTATCATGGACATTAACTCATAAATTCCATTGTGATTTGTCACGAACTTTGTATGGTCGCCACATAATTCAGCCCCGCCCAGTTCATGTTCATTGTGTGTGTGTATAGCCCAGGTCGGACAATGTCTTCATTGCATGCGTGTACGTGACGGAGTCCAACCTGGGCTAGTGTGTGTATAAATAGCACCATCGACCTATTTACTAGTGTAAATATGCATTGTTCAGTCTGGCTCATAATTCAGTCAAGGGGGAAACACCGCAACAAATAAAATCTGACGTTATTTGCTGAATAAGGAAATGGGAGATTTGAACACATTCCAAGCTGTCTAGAACCAAGCAGACGGCGAAAAACAGTGATACGTACATGATTGCGGTATGTTCATGTTTTGTTTTCATGGTACATGTATACAGAGTAATATGTGTCTCCTATACTGTATGTAGCTGTGTACCAGTACATGAACAGTGAACTTCATTGATACTGTTTGTACGGTACATGTGCATTATGCCTAGCATTGTAACTAGGACAACAAATTAAAGAGGTTGTGGAATGCTCGAAGACATTTCTTTCATTTTTCGGGTATATGTAGCCTAAGGTGTGATGAAATAAAAACGACTATTGTGTCGGTCATGAAATGAGTACAAAAGGTACTTTTGAGAGCTGTTTTTCAGTTCCTGTTTCGACCCAAACGTGCAATTTGTGTAAAAGTCGTCGTTGGGGGCAGCAAACAAAACATAGTAAATCGTGACGTAATAAACAGGACTCCAGATGCAGCGTAGTATAAACAAGTCCTGTTAATTACGTCACGATTTAGTATGTTTTATTGATTTTCCAAGATGAATTGTAGACATGTATTAAGGAATCTGATCCTTCTAACATAATGGTTTTGACTTTTGGATTATTTGTTGGTTGTCAAGATCGGTACGCAGATACATGTTCAAGTTTGCTGACTGAAAAGAGGGAAATAAAAAATGAAATTCAATCACAAAGTGGGAACTAACAAATTTCTGGTAACTAACAATTTTCCAATTTTAATTCCAGGAAATAGATTTGAAAAGTTTGCCAACCCGTCAATCCCTGCACGGTCTACATGATGTGTGAGTACATGCCTCCGTGCAGCAAAGGGGCCGTCTTCATTATAGACGAGTACAACCTGGCCCTGTGTGCCATCGTAACCCTGTTGATGCAGACGACGTTCTTCATCATCGCAGCAACCTGCAAGTTTGACAAAGTCACGGACTTCGCCGGAGGGAGTAACTTCGTAGTCCTGGCACTTCTGACCTTCTTTCTGGCAGGGGTAAGTTGGCCAGATTAACGTGAACTGCGCGTGTCACTACCAACAAAATTTGCTAGGTAAAGATCTGAACTGTCTATTCTGTGTATATGCAAGATGGATGAACAAACCCTGCATACATCGTGCATGAGCAGTGCGATGGCATTTGACAGTGTAGGTGGCGTTTGTTATCACTCTTTGAGATCTCCATTCATGTGCAAGACACGCTGTGCGTGCGCATTGGCTTACATGCATATGGCTTGAAGCATGCAAGATTAATTTCCATCATTTTGTGCTCAAACTGGGGTAAGGCCGAGTAAAAAATATCTTGTCTGGCCTTTTTTTTTTTAAATGAACACTTTATTTTTCCTCTTCAAAAGAGTTGCTTTTTTTAAGAGGCATAGTGCCTCCACAAAACTTTATGATGTGCTAGAATTCATTAATACCCCATCGTCAGGTATTCACAAAATGAAATAACAACAACAATTAGAAAATATGTTTGCTGCTTTACCCATTGACATTAAAATTTTGATCACTTCAATTGTACATGTACCTTATTTTTTTCATTCATTCGCATGTTTTTAACCCACACCCTTTGCCACCCCTTTATCCACCCCCCCCCCCCCTTGAACTCCAGACCTATGGAGCCAGACAGATTGCCGTGACCGTCTTCGTTTGCGCCTGGGGGTTCCGTCTCTCTGGCTATCTCCTGTATCGCATCATCAAGATTGGCGAAGACAATCGCTTCGACGAAATCAGAGGAAATTTCCTGAAATTTGCTGGCTTCTGGTTCTTCCAGGTTGGACAAGATCAACTTCTTATTTACTACATGTATTGTCGCAGTGTTTTGCTGTGTTTCTTTTAGACAGAGTACACTGTCCGAAAAATTGAAAACGTTTCTCAGCATTTTTTTTTTTTTTTTTACAGAACCGCACTTCTTCACAGAAAAAAAAGTTAATTCCATGGTATACCCGCAAATCTTACCACTTTATTTAATTTTTTTTTTCTGAGGAAATGAAACGAAAGAAATCGTTATGATTTTGTGTGAATGATGAGCCACTTTTAGCTACATTTCCAAATTTGAATTAGTTTGTTGAAAAAGAAACTTTTTTGTTTGTTTAGGAAGATCTGATCTATTTTTCTGTTCTGTAGATCCCAGAAACCAGAAGATGGAATTACAAACAGAAATCTGGGGTGTTTTGGCAGTCGTAACCAAGAATTGGTTCTGTTAGTTCTCTTTGGTTAATTGTTTGGGTGATTTGAGTATCGGTACTACATGTACATCATCATGCGTAGTTCTTACCAAATAAATACTGCCGAAGAAATTCACCGACAAGAAACAACCGAACCAATTCTTAGTTATGACCGCCAAAACTCACCCCAGATATTTTCCAACTGTAAACCGCACTAATCCAAACTATTACAAAAAACCCTGAACTGCCAATGGTGTATGTTGTATTAATAGTGAAGACATTTGGCACTCTGCATGGGACAGCTCAAAATAAGCCCATTTGCGAATAAATTCGAGTAACATCTGACTTGCTGGAATGATTGGCACATTTTAATTTTGAATTCTCCAGACCAAAGAGGACTGTTGCTATATCACGTGATTTGGGGCAAGCCTTACGCTAGCAACCCCCAGCTCTGGCATGGTCTGGTGTCTTTGTGCCATTCTCACCCATTGTGAACAATGTATTGGTGCTGAGCGTCTTTTACGTAACTATGCAAGAGCTTGCCCCAAATCATGTGATATAGCAACAGTGTCTTTGGTCTGGAGAATTCAAAGTTAACATGTGCCAAGCATTCTGAGCAAGTCAGTGTACCAGACATTATTCAAATTTAAATCGCAAAGGGTCTAGGTTATTTATTATTATTTGTGCTTTCTAGCAATTTCTTGTCTAATTTCAAGGTTTTTTCCAACAATTTTGAGGGATTTTGTACTCTAGATATTGGCTACTATTGCTTTACATGGGTCTTGGTGTCCCACTTCGTTCATGCACATAGAATATGCAACTTGGTTGCGGGAAGGTGTTAAATGTTGGAGGTTTAAGAAAGCCGTCAGCAAATTTCCACAACACGTTTTGGAAAAACATGATTTTATATTGGTAAAAGAGAAAAACCCATGTTATAAAACCTTCACTTTGTTTACATTTTCATCGTTTGGCCAGGCCGTGTGGGTCTTCTCGGTCAGCCTGCCGGTCATCTTCATCAACGCAGCCAAGAATGCAGAGGGGGGCTGCTTCGGCGTCCTGGACATCATCGGCACTGTCTTCTTTGTCATCGGGTTGGTCATTGAGACGGTTGCCGACATGCAGAAGTTCAGCTTCCGCAACAATGCGGAGAACAAGGGCAAGTGGTGCGCCGTCGGTAAGAATCATTGTCTTGAGGTTATCCAAAATTTGTCTTGAGACTGGAGGCCTGTTGGCGGAGATGCCTTGGTATATCGGAAGGATTGCCAGAGAGCTTCGTATTTTGACTGGTGTGCTTGCTTCAGGACGCTTTCTGCGCAACGCAACCATATCTAATAATAGTTGAAAGTTTCTAGTTTTTGTTTTGTTTTTTGGAACTAGTAATGTCATACGTAACAGGGGATGAACAGTGACAACAGAATGCTTTGGTTGCAGTTCATTTGCGCAGTTCATTTGACTTGGGACTGGAGGACTTGTCATCAACGTGAGACTGACTTGCGAGCCACCCAGTCAAGCCAGGCATGCCTAATAAGTGTGGTGCTCTTTTCCACGCTTTTTGAAGAAAAACAAAATTTCCCACACGGTGAAAAAATTGGTTCACCACTCTGGAAAATGACATTTACATGTAAGAGTCATGTGAAAAACAAATAATCGTTGTAGCTACCCTGCAAAAACAGAAAGTCCCCCACCCTTGACTCTATTTTTAGAATTTTCCCCACTCTGAACGCAATTTCTGGTAAGACCCCTGCTTACGAGGACATGACCACTGACCACAACTCTGGTAATTTTGGGTTTTTTTTGTAATGGATTGGGGTGTTAATGTCTATGGTAGTGGGCTTGAACTGACTTCTAATATAATAATATTAGAAAGCACACCTATTCACCATTATTGGTGCTCAAGGCGCTACATCATTAGTGCCTTGCTCATTGGGCCAATGAAACATTCCAAAGACCTCAGCTCCTTGGGGAATATACAGCTCGATGCTGCCCATTTCGGCACAAAGCAGCTGCTAAAATCAATCACAGTAACCATCTTTACCCTCACAGGTACCCAATTTACTCCTGGGTGGGGAGTAAATGGGTCCCAAAGAGACTTGTGACAGTCCTTCTGATTTGAAAATCACAGGTGTGTGGAAAAAGGCCCCGCCTGGATTTTTACAGGCGTGTGATTTGTCTAGGCGTGTGATTCTGTGTTCCAAGCTGGGACTGAACAATCTGGTACTTTTTTTCATAATATTCATCTTGGTTTACAATAAAGCGGTTTTCTGTTCACCGACGGACTTTATTTTTCACAAATTATGAAGTATAATTATGACATAAATTACGTATGCTGAGGTGTGCGGTACTGAGGGATTCTGGGGTGCGATTATTCGCACTTCTCGGGAAGCTTTTAGGCGTGTGATGGCGTGGGGGTGTGATCACACGCCTCAAAACAGAAGGACTGTTGTGACTGACTTGCAAGGATTTGAGTGAAAACGCTCTTCCTTAACAATTTTTTTTGGTCGATTCTTTTTCAGGTCTGTGGTACTGGTCTCGTCATCCCAACTACCTGGGTGAGATCACCCTGTGGTTGGGCATCTTCCTGGTGAGCTGTAGCGTTGTCATATACTGCGAGTGGGTCGTTGTCATCAGCCCAATCTTCATCATCTGTATCCTGCTGTTTGTCAGCGGCGTGCCCATGCTGGAACAGAAATCGGACGACCGATACGGATGGTGAGTTAAACAAAACCAAAAATTGTGACACTTGCAACCGAAATTCCAGCAACAAGGCTAAGGGCCAATCGCAGTACGGGCTACAAATGAGAAATAGAGGAGCAAGTTAAAGATAACATACAACATTTGATTTTGTTGTCATTTTTCGGAAATGGATGGATTTTGGGAGTTGCTATTTTATAGCAAATATTGTTACATTGACTTGTTTGAAGTTTTGTGTTCGTAGATGCTGGAAAAACCAAGAAAAACAATCATGTTCCTGTAGTCTGGTTCCCTGACCCCACTTAAGATGAAACAGAGCAATTTATAGACGTTGGGGAATTGTAAGGTCAGGGAACCAGTCTAGCTGGCTTGTACCCGTTCGTAGGTGTGTAATCGATTGTAAACAAAATGCGGACTACCTAAATATGGTAAATTGGGGGTAGTATTTAAAAAAAGCCAGTTT
Source organism: Patiria miniata (assembly GCF_015706575.1). Classification (NCBI taxonomy): domain Eukaryota; kingdom Metazoa; phylum Echinodermata; class Asteroidea; order Valvatida; family Asterinidae; genus Patiria; species Patiria miniata. The sequence goes on along the minus strand of NW_024037070.1, from coordinate 4,980,128 downwards.
TTTCCAATGCTGGTCGGCTAACCAGCGTTGGAAATTGATACAAAAATAACACTTTTCTTGAAAATGACAGTGCACCAGGTGCCATGATTTTACAGGATGCTTTAGACTGTCATTCACTAACAGTCCAGTAAGATATTTCATAATAATTTGGTAGTTTTGTTTTTTGATGTTTGCAAGTGTTGTGTATTACCTTTAAGAGTTCAGTTGCATTTGGGCCGTGTTGGATCATGATGAACTGAGTAAAATTTAAAAGTCGAAGTTGTTATTCATGTGATTGACAGTAGTTGTTATCAGAAAACATCACATTTTCAGTGTTGTAGTCGTGTCCGTCACAAGTCTAAACACTAGTGAATCACAAGTCCATTCCCAAGTTGGATGGCAAGTAACGATGGATGAACACTAACATGGCATGCCTAAGTTGTCATAGTTCATATATGAGTAGTTGTGACGTCAAGTTGAGATCGTATAATTTGTGATCAACTTCTACTATGCATATTCTATTATTGTGTGGCCTTACTTGCTGTTACACAAAAACATTTGAAGAAAACATATGCAATTACGCTGGATTCGTGGTCTGTGGGTAAAGCTGCAGGTTGTGGGTTCGAGTCCAGCCCGGGGTCATGGTGCGTGTGCCCTTGGGCAAGGCACTTTGTCACTCATTGCTTCTCTCCACCCAGGAGTAAATGGGTACCTGTGAGGGCAGAGATGGTTATTGTGGTTGAATTAGCTTGCTTGCGCCTAACAGGCATTATACAGCTGTATACTCCCCAGGGAGCTGAGATGGTATTTGGAATGTTTAATTGGCCCAATAAGCAGGGGTAATAATAATGTAAAGCCCTTTGATCTTAATAGTTAAAAGCACTATATAAGAACCTGTTATTCCTACAAATGTACTATTAGGGAGACACGTTAGCGTAGAAATTTCGATAGTAGGGAGACACGGGCTTAATAGGTGTCTCCCTATTGGCGCAGCCCCCCTTTAGAGAAAAAATTTTGCTGTCCATATTAGGTTATATTTGTTGCTCGTGGTCTAATTAGTAAAAATACCGAAATGGGAATATTGGGTTAGGGCACATTTAAATCGGAAAATTTTTGTGCACAAGTCTACGGGAAAGTCTCCCTATTACCCCATTGCCGGTAATTATTATTATTATTATTATTATTATTATTATTATTTAAGAGTACCATAAAGATGGTAACCGCAAACCATTAAACTGTTCCTTGTCATTGAATCCAGCCGAGCGGAATACCAGGAGTACAAGAGGCAGACCAGCCCCATCCTCCTCTGTCCGCCCCGCCTCTACCGATCTTTGCCGGATGTCGTCAAGTGCCTGTTCCTGTGCGAGTTTCCATTCTACAACCTCAAGCCGAAAGACGAATGCAAACCGATAACAGCTGCGCCTACTGAAGGACAAAGCGTTGTGAGGGCTTAAGTCTTGATGGGGAATGTGAGGGCGCCCTTCACTCATACTGTAACTATACATCTGTATTTCGTGTGGAAAGAATTTGGTTGTAGTACAGGGTGCCCCAACAAAAATGCAACCTTAAAAGATTTGCCTTGTTTCAAAAACGTGGCCGGTGAATGATTATGTTTTGGATATCAGATTGAAGCTGAGAGTTTTTTCTTTCAAATACTGAGAAAAAAAAATCATGAAAACAGCACATTGGGTTGCTGAGAAAATGTCAATTATGTAACACAACTCCTTTTTTGGTCCATTCAAATGGCATTACTACAGTTAAGGGATATACACTGTACCTATCTGTGCATGTCCTAATCCTTACAAACAACACGGCGCATAATATGACAAGAGCACAAATGTGACCTGTTCTGTCAAAAGCAGACGCTTCTGGGCAGAGGTTGAAAGTAAGATATGGCCAAAAAACTGTGGAGGTGATTTTTTTTCGATTGTCCAATTTTATCATATTTGTAATCCTGAACATGTCTTAAATATACTATGAAAGTTTGAAACCATAATTTGAACTCTAAATATAGTATTTTTGATGATTTGTTAAGGTATATCAATTAAAGAAATTACTGTTTTGTGACGTTCGTGGCCATTTTCTCCGTTTTCTACTTTTCGACACAATGAACTTCAAAATAGCATAACTCTGCCCAGGAATGACCGGTTTCAAAAATTAAACCACCTATTAAAAGGAAAAAGAACATATTTTAACAATATGCAAAAACCTCATTTGTCACCTTATGCCCAGAAAAGTCTGATTTTGACAGAACAGGTCACAAATGAATTTGATGGATATACCTTTTATTTCACCTGAACAGGTATTAAACCTTTTCAGCATCATAAATATGTCAAAATATTGAAGAAATTGCACAAATGAAAGATTTGCACAGTGGGCTTACAGTAACATGTTTCACTGATTGAAGCAACTTTGGAAAGGATGAAAAATCACTTCTTTCACATAATTGGTATTTTCTCAGCAAACAATGTGCTGTTCTCATGATTTTTTTCAGTATTTGAAAGAAAAAGCTCTTAGCTTTAATCTGATATCAAAACATCAAAATTCACCGATCACGTTTTTGAAAAAAAAAAAGCATATGTTTCAGGGTTGCATCTTTTGGGGGTCACCCTGTACATGCAGTTGAAAAAGTGCAGTGCATGTCACATATATGCAGAATATCGTTCTTATTATAAAATACCCTAGCCTGGTATGCTCTGTGTGGTGGTTGCTATTTTTTGTGATCCAGATTTACCACAAGAGGGCAGCATTGCCACCACCATTATTCAACTTACACATTCGTGTACATATTGCTAATAATGCTACATTTTCACATTCTATATATTTTGCCAAACACTTTTGTTTTATGTGCCCAGCTTCAATGAGGGTCGTACCGAGAAAACACTTCTTGCATGACTGAGTTTTATTGTGACACTGTACAAAATGGACACTGTACAAGATGTGTGTTAAAAAAATACAATGTAAAACTTCAAGAAATTACCAGCATATTAGCTCTTTGTATGAAACCAGCATTCTTTTGAGTTAAAGCTGTATATTGGCTTGTACTGGTCTATTTTATGTATATTTAAAAGGTACGCTGCCTATGGGCTCTTTGCACAAGTACCCCCTCAACGGTAAGAAAGGGAGAGTTGGGGGAGACCACTGGGAGAGATATTCAAATGCTATGCTAACTACGCCCGACACTCATGCGAAGACACTGTTGCTTTGTGCACATTCAGAAAGAAAAAAAAATTAGTGTTGCGTATTTTGCACCATATGCGCACGAACCAGGACACACACGTCAAAATGTCCTTTCTAGTTAGCGCGTAGAGCCCATGAAGTTGTTAATATGATGTGTTGTTTTCAAACTGTTCAACTCGCTAAAAGATGATTATTGTTAATAACAATTGGGTGCAATTAAATGGAGCTAATAAGTTATAAGAATAGAAAGTTGGTTAGACATTTTCTTATAAGCCAAAACAGCTTATCAGCCAAATGTCATGCAAATTTTTTTGTAATTTTTTTGAGGATTCTTTAGCTGATTTTTACCAACCACTCAGATTTGATTCGATCCCATGAATGACTTATGTTCGAAGTCTCTAAAATTTAAACAAATATGCAAAAAACTAATTTGATTGAATTTGTCCAAATTTCATTGTTTAAATATTTCATTCACTTTTATGGCTGAACTTGGCAGGAATTGATTGCCCTTCCAGTCATCATTTTTGTAATTGATAAAAATTTCTTTGTACAGGCATTCTTCCGTGTGCTAAAAGTTTGTTTGGAAATTTCAACATGTTGCTTTTTTGCAGAATTACCTTGTACATGTACATGTATGTTTTGTAATACACATGTATTTCATTGTTTTGAACAATGTTACTTTTGAACTGTGAAATTTAAAAACATGATTTAAAATCTTTTTTGGTCTAAAAAATAAGTTATCCTCAGAATTTTTTTACTCATTTATTTCTGTAAATAATCTAATTTTCATGAAAAAAATGTAATAGCTTGGACCTTTTTTCCTGGGGAGACGGATGTCAAAAACATCTTGATAAAAATCATATATATGTATGGTTGTTTACTCGTTGACGTTGGTGTGTATAAAACCTTAATTATATGGAATTAAAACAATGATGTGCATTTCATATAGGTGTTAATTATTTTGAGTTAACATATATCTGTTCGTTGTCACAGAGTTGACCCCTCAAACGTCATCAATTTTCAAATCTTATTTTGTTCAAGATCTGATGACTAAACAAAAAGGTGATCCTTGGATCGCACGTGTCGCCTTTTTCCATGGTCGGAATTTTGTGCATTTTTGAAAAAGAAAAAAAGAACTCGAAAACACAAAATCGAAGAGACAAAACTCGCATTCCTGTTTTCTTTGATGTTAATCGCATTTTAATTCTATACACCTTGGCAGTTCAAGCATCTTCACGGACTTCACGTTATTATTTTTTTGTACAATAATTTTCTTTTACCACACCAAATGACAACAGTACATTTTTGAGAACTTTGATTAAACATCTAGTTTGTGTGCAGTGGTTTTTAAGAACTCGTGTTCTTTTTAATGTTTTTGGTGATAACAAAACACCACATTAACCAATCGTTCATGCTAGTTTAGCCAAAAAAACAAAAAACAAAAAAGCAAATAAATGTACCATAAGTAAACACAAAAACGCAATAATCTAAATGGTACATAAGTATAATTGCACGCAAGAAAGGAAATACAGAACAAAACGAAGTTGGTACGTGAGTTAACTAATACATGGTTTACATCCTTGCAAAGTTTCACTTTTTTTGTTTATTCACTACAGGGGAAATATGCATCTCTTAGAAATGTTTTGTTACTTAAACGGTCAGATTTCTCATCGGAAACAAGCAGGGATTGATCTTTATTAAAATGGGAAAGGAATGATGTACACTAATCAAAAGGAACAACTCCCATGGTTTTTCACAAATTATGGCTAACAAATGTGGCACTGCACAACGAATACCGTAGACGGGGTCACGTTAACTCAAACGACTGTTAAACTCCTCCATACGCACATACACACTAAACAGGAGTAAATGATATCGCAAAATCACACGCCAATACTGGCTTCTTATAACTTGGATCAACTTCGATCACAAAACTGTTATGCCCTTACATTTTGGGTTTTTTTGGGCTTATATAGGGAAATGCTAATTTTGAGGGACATACGTTAGATTTTCTTTGCACCAAGAAAATGTACATGCACAAGTATAGTTCTCATCGTTACAGGAATATGTTCTAGATACCTTTATTTTTGACAAAGAGTGGCTTTGAAAAGATAATACTTAAAATGAACGGACTAATGGTCAGATTTCACAAAATCCAGCACAAATTCTGTATAAAATGAATGGAAATCTACAATAATAAGGGTTTTTCCCTTCCATAGCTTCTATAAAATCTCTTTTTTAGGGTCGGGAAAATTACTATTTATTTTTGTTAAGATTGCCAAGGCTTGACCTAGTTTAGGTTATTAACATACTTTGTGATTGGGTGTAGAGTTTTTTTTTGGGGGGGGGGGGTGGGGTTTAAGCGAAACACGTATGGATTTTTCGGTTTATTAGTAAGGTATCTACAGTTGAACAGGATTAGCTGTGGACCATGTTGACTGATAAAACCATATAACTAGTTAATCTAGTTAAAACGCTGTGCACTAGTTTATCATTTAACTAGTTTACCTAAACCCGAAGTTTAAAAACAATGGTCAACTTTCAATTTGATGGTTTTTGTTTTTAATTTACATAAACTAACTGGCGCAGGCTGTTTCTTCAAAAGCAGTTTTCCAACATCAAACTGTCTTCAAACATCAAACCAAAAAAAAAATGGCAAAATTTAAAACAAATCTCTGCAGGGAAAAAAAATAAAGGACCCTAAAAACTGAATAGAACTCTTCAGTTATCGATGAACACGAGTCCCAACGATATAACAGATAATTCCACTATTAAAAACAGAATTTTTGGTCAACATCACTAAAAACAAAAAAAAATCCACAAAGCTCAATCACTTAAAAAAACAAAACAACAACAACTTGGGAAACCTCCCTCAGTTGTTAAACTTTTTTCCAAATTTTGTTAAGAACAAATCTCCATCAGAAACAGATTCTTGATTTGTTAGAAAAACAACAACAATCAATTCGTGTTAAAGAGTAACTCTCTGTACATGTGTGAATTTTGTCAATGTGTAATTTACAAACACAAGTTGTTTTTATATATATATACATTTGTTTTATATGTATACTTTATTTACAATGTACCTGTGATAAAGACAACATTTTTTTCTCAATATTTTCCTCAAATAATTGGTTCTTCTGGTTATCCCTTGGGATAAAAAAAAACCCCAACAAATAACAATAAATTCCACCAAAATGACAGCGAGATTTTCCTCTCCGCAAAACGGTCGTTCTTCTGGAAATGGTAGTTACGTTCCCCTAAAGCTCTTTTCGTCCCCACATCCCAATCACCCAATCCTTCAATTTGACCAAATAAAATCTCCAAAAAAAAAAAAGAAAAACCACCTCAATAAAAACCTCACAGGTTTGCCAACTAGTCAGTCATAAAATCAATCTTTTCAAAATCACCACTCGGTACACGTTCAAACCTGTTCCATATTCCACCGCCACCTTACTGTTTTTTTTGTTTCTAGTGCCAACAAGCTACCAAAATTTTCGCTCATAAAACTTCCCATTAACAAACCACCTCTGAACACGAAATCGTGCGGGCAAAATTTTGACCGACGAATCGACCATGCCAACATCCCCCGAATGACCCAACCCGAACATCCACCCCCTTTACGGGATCACCTCCCATTCAATAACTCCGCCCATCCCTTTTCAAATCCTTCGCCGGTTACCCCAAGTGTAAATCAGTTACATGGGTTTCAATCCTCTCCGTAATCAATCCGATTTTCCGACCTCATCCGTTGTTTTTTCCTCGATGGTTTAAGACCTCTAGGCCGGTAGCAGATCCAGGTCTCTGTCGACCTCCACCATGGGCACGTGGCAGGACGGGATCTGGGGGCGGTTCTTGGGGTCCCACAGCTTCAACTCCTGCAACTTGAGCTCCCATTCCAGCTTCTGTATGGCGTACAGCGACGCCGCCTCGTGTTGATGCCGTTGAAGAAGGTCCTCCTGAATGCAAAATAAAAATTCAGTCACAATTTAAACTTCAATTGTAAGTGCTCCAATAAATTGTCGGGTCTTCTTGCGTACGTGAATGACATGAATGTTCAAATTTCAAACCTTCGCAGCAAAATTCACCAAAGGATAAAAGGGTTCAACTTTTCTGAACTCGCAGCACATTCAGAATAAATGTAATCATGGGCTACTTCTTCGCCATACATGCACCAACCAGTGTGTACGTGCACTAAATACACCCCAGGACTGACAGACAAAGAGAGAACAGATTCTTTGTTGACCTCGATCATTTATCTTTTGTTGAAAACGGTCCTCTATCGTGTGTTTGTGTGCTTAGTCTATGGCAGAGTGTTATATTATAGGGACAAAGGGAAAGACAATGCATTGTCCTCGAGAGTTATGTAAAGTAGGACTGGGTGAACCCGCAGTGTGTCTGTGCTACTGGAGCACTCTTGAGTAGTCACACTGCCCCATCTACTGTTCATACACGTAGTCAGTGTCATCTAACGGAAACACAAACCCACCTTGATTTTCTCATACTTGTCGTCCACGTCCTGCAGCCACGACAGTAGCTGTCGACCGTTGTAGCGTTGACGGATGCTTCCTTTGCTATCTTCATGTGGCTGCAAAAAAAAGTGAAATTACACTATGTTTAACATTTCCGTTCACTTGTTATCAATCAAAATTTACCCAAACTCCGAGATTCCCAACTGTTAGGGGCAAGGGTTGCAGCCAAAGCAGGAAACCAATTTGACAAACAGACCAAGTGAAAGAATGGACAAGCAGAGAGTGCGATTAGAGTCGACAAAAAACACATTACCATATTGGTTTGATAGAGTATGGGTTTGCTTTGTCAAATCTGCACTTAAAGAAAGGGCACTAAAGAATTGGACAGTCTGCAAAACAGGGATGTACTCGAATCCATCTCATGTCCATCACAAGTCCAGTCACAAGTAACAGTGGATAAACAATAACAAAGGCAATGCCTTTGTCAAAGCTTATGTGAGTAGCTCGCAAGTTGAATTGGGACTGGAGGACTTGTGATGGACTTGCAGGGACTTGTGCTGGACTCGACTACATCCGTGCTGCAAAGTGCAATCATTCTTTGATTTCAACCGTGAGTCCAACCTGTAGCACATACTCACCATGGGCTCGGGCATGTTGTAGACTTCCTGGTTCTTGAGAACCGTACAGACGCTGAATGGAATGCTCTGATTGGCTAAGGCCCTCGCTGCTCGACCGTACACTCGGATGATGTCCTGCTCAGCTGCTAACATCAGTTTCTCCTATTAAGAGGAAAAGGTGCAGTATTTCACTACCTCAAGTCAAAACTCTCTCCAAACCCTAATTTCTACAAGATTTTATGAGGCTTCCAATCCAACGGCAGTAAAAATGTGAAGCCTACTGCATCCAAAACAGAATCCAAAAGTTTGACAGTACTTCGCTCACTGCTTACTCACAAAATCTACACACAAAAATTTGGAGTCTTAAATTCAGAAAGATTACATTCATTTTGTTCAACTTTTAAGGGTAAAAACACCTCTTTACTCAACATGCATTTTTCTGGGTCAGTCATAAAATTTAAACTCATGTTTGTTCTTAAAATAAAAAAACCTAAATTTCAAGTTTCAAGATTCAGGATGAAGTCTGGCCACTTACTCTCTCAATACAATGTCGACATCTTAGATCATGTCGCTTCTTTTCCTGTTCTCGGAACTGTTGCAGACAGATGTTGTGTAGCTCAGGAGGTGCTTCCATCTGAGAAAAATAAGCAGGTCTTGGTAAGCTTTGGGGATAAAAGAGCTACTTAACAATTTCTAAGCCTCAACCAAAAGCTGCTTTGCGTGACTTTAAAAAAAACCCAATACTTCAGATTACGATGCTTGTGAAAGTTAACCCAATGCAACCAGAGAATGATTAGCATTTCAACCTATTTTCGATGTGCCAATCTGGAGACTATAACATAATTTTTTTTTGTTACTTAAGAAAACAAAATCTTATTGGAAGCTGGAAAGCGAATGCGAAATTAATGTCCATTGTAAGATTACTTGTCAGAAATAATGAACAAATATAGCAGAATTTTGTAATGAGGGTACACCACAAAATACAGTTTTGCGACAAAGTCTGAAGCACATTGCATTCCATTCATAGATAATTGTTATTCCCAAAGCCAGTATACCAAACATTTCTGCCCATCCTTTCTTGAGATCTTAAAGTAGAGCTGATAGTGACTGTACTTACATTAGGGATAGCCACGCTGATCTTGGTGTCTGGATCACTGGCTAGTAGGTAGGTCTTCCTATGCATCAGGTACTCGCTGTAACCGCTGGGTTGCTTAGGTTGGACGTTGGCTATCATCGTCCGTTGCCGGGCCGCAATCCTCTGCCTGATGTTCAGAAACATCTCCATGGTGTTGATTCTCTCCAAGGGAGCCGGCGGTGACTGCCGTTCAACGTTGGTTGAGCACTCCCCGTTATTCTGTTGCTGCTGGCGGTGCCGTGCCATTTTTCGCTTCCTGGGATGAGAGGATTCCAAGTTGGGCTCCGGCGTGGAGGTTGAGGAGGAGGACTCGGCAGCTTGGATGCGGCGACTCCTGGTCATGGGCGTGGTCATCGCGATTTCTTTCTCGTTACCGTTGGTCTCGTTGGCGGCACTGTTGCTGTTAGAGTTCACCATTCCTGAGTTAGATCGCAGTGTCCGTGTGGGCTTGGGAGGTTGGGGTTTCTCCTGCACTGCTGGAGGCTGCTCTTGAGCTTTTGGAGAGCCTTTCCCCGTCTGGTTCGAGGTGGACGATGACGATGATGTCACATCCGGGCTTCCCCTTGCTGGCGATCTCCGCCTTTCCAAATCGCGTAAGACAGGACTTTTGCGGTTGGTCGAGTCAGTGCTAGATGAGGCAGCGACAGAGTCTGTGATCCTGTTGGAGGTCGTGGGGTCCTGCTCAGCTGGTGTTTGGTTGTTTTCCGGAGGCAGAGAGGCACTTGTGGAAGAGACAGATGTCGGAGAGGAGGTGGCCTCTTTGGGCCGAGTTTGTGGGATGGTACTGGGATCCCGCGGTCTGAGCAGCAAAGCTTTGATTTCTCCGGCGTTATCGGCCGAGGATGGTTGCGAGACGATGTAGTATTCCCTCGCAACTGGGAAAGGTGATGCTCTTTGTTGGGGGTCTGATTTATGGCCATCCGGGGAGTTCTCCGCGAGCTCAACCTGTCCATTCTCGACAGCTTTCACCTCCGGTGATGGGGACTTGGACGAGGTACTGGCTTCCTCACTGAAGTGGCGTTCATCCTTAGAGGAGCGTTCATCCTTAGAGGAGCGTTCATCCTTAGAGGAGCGTGACCCCTGACTAGATTGACTTTGATGTCTGTGGTGTCTCCGATGTGATTTTTGATGCGAGCGATCTTTGTGTCTCTTTGGGCGATCCCGCCTCTCATGCTGCTGCTGCTGCTGCTGCTGCTGCACCTGAGGTTGTATAAGTCTATCCATACTTGAATCCGACTCACTTCCTAAGCGGCTATCAGCCATAGGCATGACTGGTTTGGTGTCTGTCCTCCACTCTGACACACTGTTTGTAGCCTGAGTGTCAGCACAGCCAGGCACCGGTCTATCGACTGGCTTCTGTTCCGTTTGGTAATTGGTACTGGTCAGACTCGCCGAGGTAGCTGATACTAAGCGGTTAGGGTGAGTGGACTGCGACGGCTGCACCGGCAAATCCTGCCCGACGACAACGTTACTGGATGGGCGTTGTTGCGAGTCAACAGACTCTGAGGGCGTGTCTGGCGCAATGCGGCTCTGCGCCTGTTGGAGAGGCAGTCCAGGCAACGACGACAGAGACGAAGTACTGAATGGAGCCAGGGGGCTCATTGAGGACGAGGAGGCTTTACTGTTCACATTCAAACTGGCTAGGGACGTGTCCTGCTTGCTGGAAGAGTTCTCCGGGAAAACAGAGCCTGATGATATACTAGCGGCATTCACACGCGGCTGCTGTGGCTGCTGGGCGCTGGAGTCTATCGTGGGAACCATGGCGTTGCTGACATAACTCGATTGCGGTAAAGTTCTTCCATTGGCGGTGTTCCACATGAATGAGGAGAGCGTGGATTCTGCCGTGGTGCTGTCCGCTTTACCTGAGGTCCCTTTGGTCTCGGTTGCTGCATTGGAGTCGTCCGACATGATCAAGTTCAAATCGCTCAGACTGCTGTCCGAGTCCTCTTTGGCGCCCGCTACCCTGGGCACCCCCGTATCACACATGGGGACAGTGTTGGATTCCTTTGGGGAGGAACGCGAGGCGTTGTTGCACACCTCTCCTTGGGACTTCAAGTCCTGATGCGAGTTCCGAACCTCGGGAACGACTACGCGCACAGGTTGTTGCTGCTGTTGCTGCTGCTGCTGTTGCTGCAGATGATGCTGCTGCTGCGGTTGTTGCTGCTGTTTAAGAACAGCTACATTAGGCGCAGCATTATTCAAAGGTTTTGTGTTTAAGTGGGGATCAAACAGATCGCTGTCCGACGTGGTTGTCGAGGTCATGGAGTTTGGGGTGGCTCGGTCGTTCAATTTGGGGATAGTTCTGGTGATTTCCATGATTGCCCCCTTGCCAGATTTGTCCGGCGACGCCCAGTGAATCGTTATCTTCTGCTCGTTGGGACTGCGATCCTGATGGTCAAACTCGTACGGATCGGCTAAAAGAGAAGAGCATAAAGATACAGTTACCACTACTAAATTACAGTCCAGAAAAGACAGGCCTATGAAATGGAGGAAAGGTGGGCAAACTAAAGAGCTTCAGATAAAAAGCACATAATATTAAACAAAGCCTACTTACGTCTAGCCTGGCCATTTCTGAGTTCATGACCGTCCACCGAGTCCACGCTCTCCGGTGACGTCGGCGGCCGGGCCTCGGCCAGGGAGGTGTCGCTGCTGGTCTCGATGATCTCATTCTTCATGAGGCTGCGGATCTCGGCGTTGCAGGCCAGGTCGATGGGGGCCTTGCCTCGCTTGTTGACCTGGAGAGGGTTGGCTCCGTGCTTCAGGAGTAGCTCCACCACCTGAGGGAGTCCATCAAGATTAACGACTGTTATTTACAAAATAATAACGATTGGCCCTAATCATGCTTTTTCTGATAACAAGAAATTCCAAAAGTGGGTGATTTCTGCTGATTTGCAGCTACAATCCTGGCCAAATCTTGCTGGGCCTCCAACCCCCCGGTCCCCGTTCAATGTTGTCTCTCATTGTGCGGTGTGTGCTCCATCAGCTGGAGAGAACAACATTGACCGGGGGAGCCGGGGAGTGGGTGACCATGGCAGGCTCAGCAAGTGTCCCAACCATTTTGGCCGGGATTGTAGGTTGTAGCTCTTGTTGTCTGTTGGACCAACAGGCTGCCCACTCAGCTGGTGTTACATTCCGCAGGGTCTCAAGAGAATAACTAGACGGGGTTAGGGTAAACTTGTCATAAACAGACAGATGTTGCAAGGTGTTTGAACTCTGTTGTCTTTGTACTGTCCTGAATTTATCAAAATCCACCCCCAGGTTTTGGAGTATTTGGCAGGATTCAGGACTATCAGGCGTAACTTCTTTCTTTTGAAATCTGGGTTTGTCTCTGCAGCTTTGTCGTTAGCTAAGGAATTCTTTATTCCCTGATGATTCCATAAAACGGTAGAATGCTTGGGCAGTTTGGGGCAGTACAGGGAGTAACAGGCAGGGTGGTTTAGGGCAGTACAGGGAGTAACAGGCAGGGTGGTTTAGGGCAGTACAGGGAGTAACAGGCAGGGCAGTTTGGGGCAGTACAGGGAGTAACAGGCAGGGTGGTTTGGGGCAGTACAGGGAGTAACAGGCAGGGTGGTTTGGGGCAGTACAGGGAGTAACAGGCAGGGTGGTTTAGGGCAGTACAGGGAGTAACAGGCAGGGCAGTTTGGGGCAGTACAGGGAGTAACAGGCAGGGTGGTTTAGGGCAGTACAGGGAGTAACAGGCAGGGTGGTTTGGGGCAGTACAGGGAGTAACAGGCAGGGTGGTTTAGGGCAGTACAGGGAGTAACAGGCAGGGCAATTTGGGGCAGTACAGGGAGTAACAGGCAGGGTGGTTTGGGGCAGTACAGGGAGTAACAGGCAGGGTGGTTTAGGGCAATACAGGGAGTAACAGGCAGGGTGGTTAAGGGCGGTACAGGGAGTAACAGACAGGGCGGTTTGGGGCGGTACAGGGAGCAACAGGCAGGGCGGTTTGGGGCAGTACAGGGAGTAACAGGCAGGGTGGTTTAGGGCGGTACAGGGAGTAACAGGCAGGGTGGTTTGGGGCAGTACAGGGAGTAACAGGCAGGGCAGTTTGGGGCAGTACAGGGAGTAACAGGCAGGGTGGTTTAGGGCGGTACAGGGAGTAACAGGCAGGGTGGTTTGGGGCGGTACAGGGAGTAACAGGCCGGGTGGTTTAGGGCGGTACAGGGAGTAACAGGCAGGGCGGTTTGGGGCAGTACAGGGAGTAACAGGCAGGGTGGTTTAGGGCGGTACAGGGAGTAACAGGCAGGGCGGTTTGGGGCAGTACAGGGAGTAACAGGCAGGGTGGTTTAGGGCGGTACAGAGAGGAACAGGCAGGGCGGTTTGGGGTAGTACAGGGAGTAACAGGCAGGGTGGTTTGGGGCAGTACAGGGAGTAACAGGCAGGGTGGTTTAGGGCAGTACAGGGGTTCATGTCCACGCGAAATGGCAGTATTCTTAGCTTTGATCCATGTTAGATGATCTGATGCTCCCAAATTGAAACATGGACCAGAATACTGAGCCAGAATACCCCAAGTCAGGGGCCTAGAATCTCTGACCAGAAGCTCCAGGCAAGCCCAGGTTCGGAAAAGCCCCTAAGTCAATTCCCCAAGAAATCAAGATGTCCAAGACTCCATTACCTTGACGTGGCCATTCACGGCGGCATCGTGCAACGGGGTGTCATCTTCTAGTCCCTGGGTGTTAACGAATGCTCCGGCCTTGAGAAGCAGCTTGGCAACCTCATAGTAGCCATGGTTACAGGCCTCGTGGAGAGGCGTCCAACCTGGTGACGGCAAAAACAATTTCTTTAGCGTAACAGATAAGAAAATCATCGCGCATATTGGAAGTTTTTTTAATATGATGAAAAAAAGGTAATTTTTCTTTGGTAAAGGGCACGTTTTTTTAACAAGTCATGCGGCACAAACTAGGGAACAATTTTATGGCGCATACTATGTACTACAGTAGATTGCTTACTATGGCAAGTACATGGTAATTTGTGCGAACCTTGTGCTAAACTTGTGCTAGCCACACTTGTGCACAGAGATTTTTCTAACTGAATCACTATCATGAGCAAATTCTTCTTGCGCAGTAAGCGTGCTTTTTGGTGCCGTGCTTACTGATTTACGGTTTCCGTAAAAAGGAAAAAAGGCTCAGCTAGCAGAAAATGGTGCCTGGCAGAGCAATCGAATTGGGCCAAGAAGCATTAGGGCTTGCCTGCATTAGGAATTGCCTGCAGTGCCCATTAGAGTTCCAGAGCTGCACAATATTTATGATGTTCTACATTTTACTGTGGTATTTTAAAACCTCTAAAGTCCTTTTTTGATGGGGATTATTTAACCTACATTCGGAATTTTCTAGACTTAGGCCGTGAATGATTGAAAGAGGACAACCGAAAGATGGTCAGGGTGAATCCTTTACAGTGGGTACTTAGAAAACTTCAGATATTCCGCTGAAAGAGGCTTATTTAGTACACGAGTTGCAGTAAGGATTCCATTAGGGGAAACCAAAAGCGGGGTTTATCGAGTGATCTCGTGATGTGTATCTGCCAGGGTTGAGTCATTCCGGTCTCTGCCCTCGAGCCCTGGGACAAGAGTGCTACAGACCCACGGCGTGAGTCACTTCATGACATCATCGCGTCATTTACAACAGGTGTGAAGCCTAACCCACCTGTACGGAGTGTCTCATAAGTTGTAGTTTTGTACAAATTCGGATGAAGTCATCAGGACCGCAAATATGAACAAAAGGCAATCTGAGAAATAATCGCCCGGCCACTTTTACCAGATTTTGAGGGATTTCGTGATGTAAAATAATTAATAGTTTACATCACTAGATGACATATCCAAGTTATTCCAATTTTTATTTCTGTAACAAGTAATGTTATTATATTCAAGTAAAAAATTGCTGAATCTTTTGTGCACCACAGTGAAAATACATTAAGTAAATATTCAAAATTTAGTGCAAGAATGTGCCTTTGCTTTACATCACAATACATATCCTTTGTTTTGCAGCCACCTTTGGAATTGTGTGCCTTTGTTCCACAGCACCTGTCTAAGCAGACCTTTCGCGCATTCATTGTTACTTAATTAAAAGAACAAAAAACACCTTGAAGATGGCTGGCGAAAACAGAGAATGCATTCAAATTTAGAAGATTTGGAAATCCTTTAGGGAAAATCTATTAGCCTTTTCCAGATATTACGGAGACAACTTGAGGGCGCTATTGGAAATGGCTAACTTTGGCTAAATAAAAAAGAAGTTTAACCCCCCCCCCCCCCCCAAATAATGCCCTTGTAATGTGTCCATCTCTCAAAAAGGCTTACTTGGAGGGGGAGGATGGTGTGAGGGTTTGAATTCTGAAACTGACCTGCAAAGTCTTGCACGTTGACCTCCGCCCCCTGCTTGATCAAGTTCTTGGTGGCCTGGACGTCGCCCCGGATGGAGGCTAGGTGGAGTGGGGCCTCCCCTCGCTCGTTGCGCTTGTTGGCCTTGTTCTTGACGCCGCCCACCGATCCCGGGGTCGTGAGGGGCTTGGCTGGAGGGTGATTGACGACTGCGTAACAAGAAATAAAAAAGTTAGAAAATAAACGACTGACATGGAAGCTTCTCCTGAATTTATGACGATATGAATCATCGGGGTGTGAATCAAATGCTAAGGAAACTAGACAATTTGGACATTGGCAAAAAGTCGGTTAAAGTCTGTCGATGAAACGCACAAGTAGGGTTATTTGATGCACTAGTATTCATTTTCAAGTAAAGGTCCTAAAATCAATTACTATTACAATGGCATTTATTCTAAAAAAAAAACTGAAAAATATTTTTAATTTTAATTTTTAATATTTTCTGTACAGCTGAAAGCCATATATCCAAATTTGTTCCAAATGAATACATTCTAAAAAGCAAATATCGAGCTAAAAAATAAGGTGATGATGGTTCCACATTCAACAGCTCTGACAGAATTAAATATAAATTGTATTTCAGAGCTTTCTCTCGCATACTGAATACGATTTTGTTTCAAGACCGCCGACATGTACGACTACAAACATGGCCAATTAGTCTCACTTGGGCATTTTTTAGCCTCGACTCTGATAATTGGAAAATGTACACCGAGGCAGCCATTCTTGCATCGAAGCCCGATTCTAAGCTGGGCAATTACATAAATTTC
The DNA here is from genome assembly GCF_015706575.1 of Patiria miniata. Taxonomy (NCBI): domain Eukaryota; kingdom Metazoa; phylum Echinodermata; class Asteroidea; order Valvatida; family Asterinidae; genus Patiria; species Patiria miniata. Next base: position 4,963,614 of record NW_024037070.1, on the reverse strand, counting down.
TGACATGCCTATGTCTGATATATCATGGCCCGGTCATTATTCTTACTTGGGCCATGATTGGGCAATTGTTCAAATTTCTGCCACTTCCACTGATGCTGTTATATCTTGTACGGCTCATTATCCATACTTGGGCCGTGATTCTTACCTGGGCTGTTGTTCTCTTCGTTAGCCGTCATCTGCATGAGCAGAGCCAACTGTTGCCTCTCCGACAGTGGGATGGAGCGCCCCGGCGTTCCCAGGAGAGTCGGGCTGCCCGGCTGGGACGTGGGCTTCTTGCGCTTCGGCGTCGGCTTGGGCGGCTTCTTGTCTGAGATGGAAAAAAAATATAATACAATTTTATGAAGGTAAATCTTCATTAAAACCCCCATGTTATTATACGAACTCTCTAACAATATGCATCATCAAACAAATATATTGCGTGGGTGCATTGTTCT